>NC_140541.1:38462449-38559949 GCF_057382185.1 Mchenga conophoros
CGTCACCTGCTGTGATAAGGTGCACCTAATACACTCTACTGAAGGACGACCGCACAGCCCTGTTGCACACAACCAAAACTTTAATCGAGCTTCCTTTGAAACTGCCACAAGTGCAAAACTGGTTTCAAAGCAAGTGCAGTGTGAGCGAGAATCAGCTGCATGCTAAACTGGAACAACAGGTGATGTGAAGGATCTTTTTCAGGAAGACCAATATGTGCTAAAATTGTGGTGCATTGACGACAGAGCTGAACAACGCTGCTGCAAACACGGCACAAACTGTTCCTCGGCTGTGAGTCCGGATGGCAGCCGCTCAGTTTCGCAATGAGTCGCCGGGGTGTGTTTACGCTGTGTGACAGAGCCTGTGGGGTGCCGGCTAATGAAAGTCAGGCGCAGCGGTACTATGACAGGACACAGGGACCCCTGGGGGGCCCTCACAGGGAGCTGGAGGCAGGCAGGCAGTGTCGGGGAGGTGATAAGGGGAAGGCAGGCAATCTGAAGTCGAGAGACAATGTGCTCGATTTATGCAGTGATGTTTGCACAAGCACACACGCAGGTTAGAGGGACACACACCTGCAGACTCTTATCTATGGACTGCAACACAAATGAACATGATGCATATTCAGCTGTTTGTTAAACTGGCCTGTCGTTGGAAAGCATTAAATTTGGTGTGCAAAGCTGAGTCACCTCAGTTTTGCGATGCGATCCAATAACGTCCGTATTTTACTGCCTGTGTTATTTTTGTATTCTGTAGGTGAGCAGACCCTGTGAGCCTGCGCGTGGGCTGCAGCAGAGGTACAAAAGGGGAAGCAAACACTTGTTCCTAAACAATGCCCAGTGTGTCTGCAGGCACTGCTCGTGGCATCACACAGAAGTATTTTTAATATTTAAAAGGTGGGCTGCCCGACCGAGATGGGAGGTATGGAAATGTTTACTGCGCTCCGACTTTGCTTCCCTTGCCATTTCCCTCCTCTGTGTCCTTGCCCTGCGTGCAGATCTCATTAACATCGGGCTAATTTCTCGCACTGCTTGTTGACCTTTAATTATACTGGTGAGCCTGCTGGCTCTTCACTGTGGTACCCAGTGCAAGTGATAAACAACAGTGCCAAAGGTAGGTGATAGACAGGGAACAAGTGTGCTGAGAAAAGCCACTGTTCAGGTATAAAATGTGCTCATTAAGGCCAGTATAGACCTTCTTTTCCCATTTTATTATCTTCTTCTCCTTCTTGCAGCGTCCTGTTAGTCAGTGTAAACAATTAGAGAATATGGCTCATCCAAGCTAACTGTGGTGTCCTCCTTCAGTCTGCAGCTCTGTTTAAATCCATATTTATCATGTATCCTATTTTGTTCTAAAAACCTGGGACAATGTTTAAAAGACTTCACAGAATCACGGTCCCTGAAACACGAGTGCAACTCAAATATTAGGTTATGTAATATCCTGTGTACTGAGTGGACTTTCTAAGTGGGCAGCACAAGAAGCAAAGCTGGAGCCGTCTCCACACTGTAAAAAACAGCATGTGCTTTAGAGCACATGAAGGCTGTGTTATTCCAGGTCAAATAAAATAAGATGCATTAAGACAAACATGACAAAGTGCAATGAGAAGCCCAAAGCTCTGCGCCTCCAACAGCCTGCGTGTGCACAGGCCTGCAGCAGAACCACCCTCGTGTTCTGGACGCTTTCATGACAGCTGCAAAATCATTAGAGGCAGAAGGACACTCGGTGTGTTAGTGGATGCTCAGGCAGCGTTCTAACACACTTAAAAAGCTAAAATAACAACGTTTTCTTTCCATTTGGTGTTAAATCTCTTGGAATGGCTTCTTTGCTTCTGCCTTTATTTTGAAGTAAAGCCTGACGCAAACAGAAGGTCCGGGCAAAATGTTTCAATGCATCGGGCTGCGCTCGAGTCAGGTGCAGCTAGGCAACCGGCATGGCTATACTAATCACCACGGGCCCACGCTAGTATACAGTTTCATGGAAAATTACGCAACAAGTCTGTTGAACAGTTTCTTATGCATATTTTCACAGCAGCTTTGAATCATCTGCATCGGTGTGGTTGGTGATGCAGCTGGAGCCCCAACCGTGGCTTTAATAAAACATTCAGCTTATGCTAATGAAAAACTGCTTCCCTCTCGGTTCCAGGTCACTGTTGTATAATGAGGTCGGTGAAGATGGCGGCATGAATTTAATTGCAGAATTGCTGTAAAAGGGTCAGCTGTACTCCGGAGTAACGGACACGTGTTCTTAAGAGTGCCTGTTGATGATCCCAGCGTAGAAGCCTTTGGACGTGCAGAGCCCGGTGTGCTGAATGTGATCATCTGCCAAACTGTGGTGTGCTAATGTTTCGTGCAGTTTGGCTACAATAACTGTGACATTTGGGAAACTGTCACAATGTTGAGCCTCCTATGGAGAGATTAGTTTGTCGTGACCTGACTGAGACTGTAAATCTGGCGGCGCCCGCGTCTAAGCAAACACGACCCATCAGTGGACCACGAGTGGAGCTTTGCAGGAGTGTACTTTCTGCAAGGGACGAGTTTATGTGGTGCATCAGCACTTAGAAAGCCAGTGATTCATCAGGTGTACACGATGATTGGGCCCACTGTGACTGATGTACACGGGCTGTGTGACAGGCTGCTGCAATCTGCTCCACACTTTAGATCAGACCCTGCATCATTAGACGACTCCTCCACCCTCGGGGCCGACGGCCATCCGGTCTGAACCTGCTCTTAGGCTGCTGTTGTTTATTTTTAACACCTTCTGAATATAACCCGACCCTGTGAATCACCACAGAGACAAAGAAGCTCGCAGACACTCCCACTGATACTTCTGCTGCTCTTCTCCAACTGAAGCAAGATCATAAAACTTTTAATATGACAGGACAGAGTCAGAGTCCTGTTAGAACGAACGATCTGCATCTACTTTTTATGTTTATTCAAAGTAAATGGACGCCCTGCATTAGTGTTGTCTGTCAGGCTGTGACAGACTAAGTGTTACAATTCACACAGAATCTGTAATTACGTGGTTGCTAATCCTGCATGAGGCCATTTCTCTGTCACTTCTGAGGTCAGCAACTCGAAATTATACTGCTGGGATCGCAGTTTAAGTCTTCACTTGACAGGACGTTTATGTGTTTTTCTCCCTTCGTCTCGTTTGTCACGCGATGAGTAAAAGAAGAAAGGAAAACTTTATCCAACAAAGGTCAAAAATTCATTCTCATTTTGTCTTTAAGATAGTCATGCTGTCTTGGGGAGATAAGGAAAAATGAATTATCAAGGCTTTTATGTTTGTCTTAAAGCAGCAGTTCTCGTTCAGCCAATCGTAGTTCAAATGTTCTGAGAGGAAAGTGAAATGTAACACCAAAGCCAGCAGGGGGCGACCTCTGTCTGCATCTGTCGATCACCACAAACATCTTCCCAGTTATCTCACGTTCTGCTTCTATTTCAGTAATATTTTGGCCACCTAAAAAAAATCTGTCTCAGAGTGAAGATGGACTAAAAGAAACACAAAGACTGGCTCTGCACTTCTGTACTAAAATTAGCATCTCAGCTGTGATGTCAGTCAGCGGTTTGTAGGGTCCCATTACGAGGCATCGAGATGAGCATTTTATCATTCCTGGTGTTTTGGAATCAGATTTAATGAGGGAGGGGGACTAAGATCAGCCAATGAGCATGCCCTGGATTATATCCCTGACTCAGTCCAAAATTCCAAAGTGGACTTGCTTGGATGTCTCCAAATGAGCGACTGAACGCATAAATGGCTTAGGAAGTATCGCCCCCTGGTGGCCATTAGGGTCAATGCACGTTTAAGGCACTTTAGCTTGCCATTATCATTCTCCTGTATTATCTAGAGCTAATACGGTATTTTCCGCACTATAAGGCGCACTTAAAATCCTTTAATTTTCTCAAATTATGAATTCTGATCGTGCTCACTGACCTTGAACCGATTTTATGTGCTACACGGCGCTCACAAATCTGTCAAAAATGTTTTAATGCGACTGTGGTAAGCTACGAAGCCGCACCGCGTGATGGATTGTTGGAGCATTACAGCTACTGTAGTCAGGAGCCTCACGGAGTAATCTGGGTCCTAAACTCCGTCATTTTCAGGTCCCAAAGTCAAACAAACACTGCAGCATCACTGAGAGTTAAAAACTGTCTAAATTCTTTCATCTTTAATAAAATGATCAGTGTTGCTGCTTTACCAGGTGTAACAATTAAGTTTAACATCCATGCAAACAGAATTTATTAAATTTAACAGACTTAGAAGTTAGCAGGAAGTTAGCTCGCTAGTTAGCTAAACATGATATAGCATGTTCTGACTAGAGATGGACCGATCCGATATTACATATCGGTATCGGTCCGATACTGACCTAAATTACTGGATCGGATATCGGAGAAAAATAAAAAATGTAATCCGATCCATTAAATATCACGAAAGCACCTCGCAAAACTTGCAACACACCGTAACTCACCTCAGAACGTTAGCAGTCGGAGCAGTATGCATCACGTGATAGAGCAGCTGTGGCATGCCGGACCTGTCGGTGGTCTGGATAGCATGTGGAGCTTCGCTAGCAACCCGGCATTTCATCTCCGACAAAGTTATCCCCGAGAGAAGTAAAGCAAGTGTGTAAGTCCATCTCTGAATGTTTGTAAAGCATTCCCACGTTAAGCTTAACAAGCGACTGCCTCTCCTGCTGCTACTTCAATCGTGAAACTGCTTAAATGATCAGCTGATCGGCTTTTCTGTTGCGAGTCCGTCTCTCTTGTTTGTTTTTGGCCCACTTTGCACCAGAAAGAGGAAACCAGTGGCTGAACAACAGCAGCACGTTTAAGCTTGATCAGCTGTTGTTAGAATTTATTTATTATTACTTTCTACTCCAGGATCTTTTTCTACGTAGCTGACGCTGGTAACTGTGCAGGGGCGGATCTAGCAAAGTTTAGCCAGGGGGGCCGATAGGGCATGAACAGGGAAAAGGGGGCACAAAGACATACTTTTCTTTCTTATTCTCATTTAAAATGTCGAGCTTTTAATAAATAATTATCTGACACACAAAGTTTTAATTTGATGTAAAATGTATAGAAGTCAATTACTGTATATAGTGACTATTAAGTCTAATATATACCCTAGTAAGCTATAGTACTTTTTACTTTGGGAAGGTACCATCTGTGCAGTCTGCAATTTTGTTGAAGAAAGATGTTGAATCTATTTAATATTTCTTGAAAAATAATTGATTTCTGTGCATTTTTTTTCACACTGCATCAAATTAAGGTTGATTACGTCGATTAAGCATCATGAGGTGGCGCGTGAGGGGTGGTTCCTTATTTTTTATTTATTTATGTTTGTTGTTGCTGGGAGTTGGAACCCTATTAGTTAGGTTGCTTAATATTTACGCTAAGTACTCTTTAAAATACCAGAATAGGGAGGATGGTGTAGGTCTAAGTTTATTAGATTGATCAGTATTGCTGAACTATGAAATATTTTTTTTGTATACAGGTATAACAGAATAGCTTTAGTGTAGTTGTTGTTTTAAACTTGAGTATGAACTTGCAGACTTGCAAAATGCAGCAAGATATTTTAAAAAACAGTTTTGTTGATTAAAAACCACTATATCGGATTCATATCGGTATCGGCAGATATCCAAATTTATGATATCGGTATCGGTATCGGACATAAAAAAGTGGTATCGTGCCATCTCTAGTTCTGACTGAGAGATTTCTGAAAGAATTCAAACGTACAGCTCTGCTATCACTTCCAACATAAATGAAGACAGAAAACTAAACAGCAGTGACGTTTGTAGGGTTACTGAAGTTGGGCTAGCTGCTATATAATGATGTGCTACGTGATCGCTAGCGACACAGCTATGTTAGCATAATATAAACACAGAAGAATGAGGAGAGTAAAGTTTGACTTATCTGACGGTTTTGTTTCGCCTAATGCGCCTTATGGTCCGAAAAATACAGTCGATGAAATTGTGTATTTGTAGTTGGTATGAGGGATGAACAGGGGGGGCTGTAAATTTAAAACACAGGGCTGTATATCCTCCCCACGAGGGGGGGCTGTCTGATTGTTGGTGACTCTCTCTGTATTACTGTAGGATCTTTACATTACAACATAGAGCATCTCGAGGTGACTGTTGTTGTGATTTGGTGCTACATAAATAAAACTGAACCGTTTCCCTATTCTAACTCAGATTAGCAGACAACGATATAAAAACAGCTGTAAAACCACAAACGCACACACATGACCACACAGAAGCGTATTACAGCCAGACTCAAAAACAAAAGCATATGTTTGCATTCATGTTTCTAAACTGATCACTGGGAATACGGAGCCTCTGTGGGTTCATCGCATTTTAAATGGTGCAAATCAAAGTGAGGGTGTGAATAAGAGCGAGCGCAAATGGAAAGACAATAAATGTCATGTCTGTTAATGAAAATGTCAACTCGTGCGGTGCTCTTGTATTATTGTCCTCCTTGAACTGTGCTCCTTCTGATGATAAGAGTTATTAGAGGTAAAAATAAAAACGTCCTGGTGGTTTCAGTTTGAGGAAATTGCAAACATCTACAAACTTATAACCCGTGTTTGTAGATGTGTGCATTCCCTTTGCTCATAGCTCATAAAAACTCGATAAGTGTAGCAACGCTACATGAAGTTTAATATGCGCTGTCATTTTCATCTCAGAAAACATCCAGAAGTTATTTATGAGACGAGAAAAACAGAAAGGCAAATAGAGTTATAATCATAAATCTGTGGCATGATGAGGAAAACCATCAGATCCTTCTGCTGTTTCGGTGCAGAGCACAAAATGCAAGAAAGAAAGAAAGAAAGAAAGGAAGAAACGAAGGAAGAAAGACAGAAAGGAAGAAACGAAGGAAGAAAGACAGAAAGGAAGAAACGAAGGAAGAAAGACAGAAAGGCACAGGAGAAGTAAAAACTGGTTAAATCACTGAATCACCAACCTTCAGGCCTGCAACATCGTTGACACAAGCAGCAGAGTCAAGGACACAATGCAAGGACTCGTTCTTGCATTCAGAAGAAGCAGAACCTGCAGTCTGAATGTTGTAAGCTGATGCTAATGCAAGCTGCACGAGTGCGATTGGCATGCTGTAATGCAACAGTGGTGTCCTGGTACGTGACTGTCAGCTCCTGCAGATGCAGTCTGGTTATTTTACCGTGCAGCTGTATAAGTGTGCGTTTGTTTTTTCTTACTGTGTGTTGCTCTGTTTACCCTGCAGCATCTTCTCTGCAGAACCACACCCCGATTTTGGATTTCATGCTGCTAACTTGCATTAGCATGTGCTTGCCTTGTGTTGACCATGTGTCAGGCCTTTCTCCACTTACCCTGGGGTGAGAGGATGGCATGCACTTGCTGGGAGGGGGGTTTGTTATAGAGGGTTAGGGATGGGAGTTGGGAGGACAAGCACACACCTTCAGTGTGGGACACAGGCAAAGAGATCTCCATGCAAGCAGCGGACTGGGCCTTGCGGAAGGGCGGTCGGCCAGGGCCTCTGCGGGTAAGCCGTGGCCCCTCGGGACCCATCGGAATGCGAGGCTTCCCCGCCGAGCAGGGCTGGGAGGTGGGGCTAGTGCAATGTCCATTGACATGATCTGTAACAACGGCAAAGCATTAGCAAACAACAGAAAGAGGGATGTAATTCAACTTTAAACATATTCTGATTTACTGCTGCATTATCCATCTTCACAAGTCATTTAGTTTGATGGGAAGTGAAATAAAAATCAGGGCAGGGAACCTCAAATTAGGGACGAGATTTTCCAAGGAGATAACTGCTTTTCCCTGCCGGGAGACGCTTTGTCTACTAGACTGCAAAAAGGCAGGCTGACACTAGATGACCGATGAAGATGAATATTTCTGCAGCGTAAGAGGAGCAAGCTGATGCTGAAAATTTGATTGCCAACTAGGAAGATGATAGTGAGGGAAAAAGGGAGAGTGAGTGACAGAGGCTGGAGAGTGGTTTGAAGTAAGTATGTGCAAGGAGGGGATGCCGGGGCAGAGGAGGAAGATGCAGAGTAAAACTGTGAGTGCAGCTTCATCGAGTCTGTGACGTGACATAAAACAGGCTCGTTTCATCTCCACTTTGTTGCTTTTATCTCAGTGAACTGTGGGGAAACCTTGTTTTTAGCAGAAAGCTTTATGACATCCAAAGCTGCAGGTGAAGAACGAAAACAAGCTCTGCTCTTTATTCTGTCAAATTAGCACTCGCTTATATTGGCTGGGCTACAAATTCATCTACGGACAGAGCTGATACCAACACACTCGGTGATTTCTTTACCCCTCGGGGACGAGTCCGTGCACTGTGCTGGAGCCAGACCCTGTTAATGACACAAAGGAAAGAAAGGCCGGGCTGACCTTCTCTCGTTCTGTGTTCAGCCATACTTGTGAGCGGGCACGAGAGGCGGCCGGATCGATCCCAATATGCCGGCACTGGTACCGATCCACACTAGTGCGTGGCCCGTTTTTCACTATGGAAATGAAACAATACCCTCGAACATGCGCTCTCGTGGTGTTGACTCGTGTGCATTTTATTGAAAGCCGGCACACTTTTAAACCACAGAGGAGCTCTAGAGACGCCACAGTTACACTCCAGCTCTCCAACGTACACAAAGGGCCGATTAAATAATGAAGGCGGAGCTCACAGGTGGGCATCACAGCGATAATAAACATCAGTATATGGACACACTGACCCTGTATTTATTTACATATCACTACGCTCTCATCCTCACTGAGTACATGAGCCCCCTTTTTATCAGTGACCCCCCCCAGCAGATTAACAGCAGCTGTGGTCGCTGCCGTGGGAGGACAGAAGCTTTCCATGTGTGTTTTGGTGGAAGGTCTTATACATGGAGACGAGTGGAGCAGATAAACAATATCATGATCATTTGTGCAAACACTCGAACGTTCCCCGCTCGCTCCTCTCCGATCGTTCGTCCCCGGCGCCCAGAGAGCTCTGCCGTGCAGCCAGTCGCTGCAAAAATGATTCAATTTCAAAGTGAAGATGAAAAGCTCCAGGGTGCCACCCAGTCCACGTGCAACACTCACCCAGTTTCACAGCAGGACTGACGAGGCAGCGCGGGGACTGAAAAACTGCAGGTAACACGGAGCGTTTGACGCCGCCGCGATCGGGCTTCACATTTTGTTCATTTCGTTGCCTCGAAATGTTCTGATGGAAACTGGTTTACAGCTGAGAGCGCGACACTGTGCTGACGTGCACATCCCACTCCACCCCCTCATCACACGCGCACAAACACACATCATCCACACAAAGGCACAAACACAATAGACTCGAGCGTCTTCCTGTCACACAGGTTTCTATTGTTGTGGATTTTAAACCTTCAGCGTTTGCAGCTCTACTGTTTTCTTCAATGTTCGATGACGACACCAAAACTAAATGTGCTGCATTCAAAGTTTGGGTTTCTGTCCTCACCCTTCCTGCAGATGGAGCATTTACCAAACAGCAAGTCAAAAATCAGGAGGCACGTTTGGGGGGGTTAGAGAAGCAGAGGTTCTGGGAGGCGACAGCATGTGTGGCGCTGCAGAGGGAAACCTGAGATCTGCATGTGTGTGCAGCACTTAGATGTATGGGGGGTGGGGGGGGGGTGGGGGGGGTCCAGTCAAAATGGAAGGAAGGCTGTTTAAGAGAGAAATGGGCCAGTTACAATGAGCGAGGTAGCAAGTGATCCAGCACCGCAGAGCAAAGCCTGTCAATGGAGGAAAGGTTGCATAAATCAGAGGATGGTCCAATCATGGTAAAGCGATAGAATGCCTCAAGTTCAAATATGGGCATGAGCTACAAATCACCTTTGTAAACACTTGCAAAATGTAGAAGGAACAAACACAGACGCTTTAAATCAAAACACACTGACGGGCAAAATGGACGAACACGTTAGGCCGACAGTCTCATGGGCTGGTTGAACAGGCGGACAGAGCAACAAGGAAACTGAAAGAGGAAAGTTTGAGTGAAATCCAAAAGTACTAATGCAACACAAAAGCCTAGAAACCATGAGAAAAGCAGAAACTCAAAGGAAATCAAGTGAAAACTGCTGGCTTTCGCCTACCGTACCAAGATCAGTCTTAAGATCTGTTGGCAGACTTAACTTTCTGCCGGGTCCCTTTACTGAAACAAAAGAATAGGAAACAAAGCACCAGTTAATCCCTTCAAAATAAAATAGAACAAAAAAGAAATCATGGAAGAAGAAAACAAAGGAGGTGTAGTCTGCTTCAAACGATGGCAAACCAAAGTGGGGAAAAACTGAAAAGAAACCAAATGAACAAAGAACATGCAAACTGGTGCACTTGCATGTTTGCAGGCATATTTTCAAAAAGCATGCTCCACTGTCATCCCAGGCCGGCACGATCAGTGATACTGAGTCAGCGCAACGGCAGGAAGTCTCGAGTGGACAGAGCGATTACTCAGTGATTAGTCATTTGAAGCAGGTGCTCTCTTTGCATCTCTTAACGTGTAAAGACTCATTCTGATGTTTTTAATCACTCTCCTCCTCAAGTCTGCACCTGGAATAATGAAGTCCGCTCTGTGGGCCTGGGATTTGACGTGGAAGCAACAAATGAACAGGGTGACACCACAAAGTGTCATAAAAAAACTAAGTCAGACACTGAAGGCAACCAAAATAACCACATACACATTTTGCAAGCATTTTGCAGTAAGGAGAGAACTGCAAAGGTCGAACTCGAGGCGTCACGTGTCAGTTTCCCCTCAGGAAGAAGGCGGGATTTAGAAGACACGATCCAGCTGATGACCACGAGGAAAAAAAGCACGAAACACCTGCTTGATGTCATTCAGCATGTTTGCTGCACGGCCGACGCGGCGGCTGAGCGTGTGATGGGAAACACTGGTCTCACCGAATCTCCGGTCATTCATTTGTTTGCATTTCTTCCGTGAACCTCGACGGACTTTTGAATAAGTGCTGCTAATGAGATAACAGATGAGGGCCGAGTGCTTGTGCGCTCTTCATAATAAACCAGAGTCACCAGATGCTGCTGCGACCGCACGAAAGGTGCAGCGTTGGAGATGCAACGACAGGAATTATGTTCTCATAATGAACCTGTAGCTCACAGATGCTTCCTCTGTTTAATGGCTCAGCGGCTGCATTAACACATCATAAAATGTATTTTAATCAAAATAAACCGGTGGGACTGATCTGAGGAGCCGAAGGGTCTCTCACTGTGACATGAATATTAACCAGCATGCACTGCACCCACTGGAATTCAGCACCTTTGGTTTTAACCACAGAGACGGAAAGTGGCGATGTCACGCGTTCACGTGTGTTCTGCATTGTTCTCGTGCACACAGTGTTTTAAAACACACGTGTGACAGTAACTGATGTCGGACCAGCCTCATCGCTGACCTCAGCACTCTGCTCATTACTCCAGGATTCACAGCAGAATGGAGCCTTCTTGTTATCCAGCAGCAGGTGGATCTTTAGAGTTGTTGTTGTGACCCTGCAGGTCGCTGCATTTGCAGCATTTACATATTTATCAGCCTGTTTTTCTCGCCTGCACCGGCTCTCAGCAGGTAACGTCTTATCTGTCCACACGGACGGCGAGCACAGAGACAACACAGATACCTCTGAGAGACATAACTGCAGCGTCCATCGTACTTCCTGTGGCTCGTCAGGCCTGTGCTCATCTGTCTTCTCTAACCATCCTGCTGCTCTTGTCACCGATCAAGGTGACAAGAGCCAGGTTGTGTCCAGGTTACAGTAATGTGCAGAGTGCTGACATCCCAAACGAGGCTAACACAGGACTAAACCTCTGAAAAACTAACTTCTGAACATCCAAAGCAAGCTGAGGGCTTATTCATCAGAGAGGGCTCCATGCAGTTAGTCAGAGACAGCAGTGATGAATGTTAGCCAAGAGCACAGCAAGATAAGACAGCAGCTTTACTGACACGCAGACAGACAGAGACCCCGAGCGCCATCGCCAGGTACGGGAGCATGTTTGGACCCGCCCTCCACACACACACACACACACACACACACACACACACACACACACACACACACACACACACACACACACACACACACACACACACACACACAGCATGGAGCACACTGAAGAGCAGCCACAGTCTGGAGTCCTGTAAGCCTGTTTGCACTGCAGGCTTCACACGTGCTGCGAGAGGCTTCGACCGCACTTTTCACACAGTGATGCTGCTGCTTGGTTTTATTAGTTCTCGACTGCAGATGCTTCATGCTGAACTGACCCATGACCCACCACAGGTGACGGAGGAGCCTCCTCCACCTGTGCACCTGCTGCTGTTTAACTACTGTCTACAGCTTCTATTATATATACAACATTTGTGCTAGCCAAAGAAATATGATTCGTTGTTATGAATTTACTGTGTCCCCATTGGTCAGTGAGCACGAGGTTTTATTTAAAGGCTGAATATGTTATATTGATACCTGTGCTTCAACATTAGTCAGTAAACGTCTGGCGCCCTGCTGATAGTGTTGCTCACAGTGTGGAAGCAGCGTTAGCGTGCAGGTGCAACATCACACAGCAGCCTAATTATTCCCTCTCCCAAAACAACGACACAAACAAAGAAAGAAAGACAGAAATTCCAAGCAGGTGTCCACGAAGAGGCTGAGATCCATGAAACACCCCTCCTCTTACCATTGTCCAGTAAGTAAAAGACTGGACTGCAGTGGCTGGCTCTCAGACTGGCCACAGGCTCGGGCAGGACGCGGGGGTCATTGTGAAGGGAGGTTGGGTAATGAACTGGAACAGGAGATCCAACAGAACAGACACAGACTTTTCAGGGCAACAGGGGAGAGACAAACACAGTGGGTGAACTGGGGAGAAGAGAAACTTGCAGGTAATAGGAAGGAAACAGTCGTGAGGTTATGAAAACAGAAGGTGTCATAAGAACAGCTGCATCCCACCAGCAGATACTGGGAAGGTCACATAGCCATCACTGCAACACACCACAGCAGCACTGCTACTACGACTACTACAGCTACTTCTACCACACCACAGGCTCATCCTACAGAGCAGCATTTTCCAGGCTTTTCCAGGTAACTTTATCCTGGAGGCGGTTTACTTCCAACCATGACCTGTTGCCGTAGCAACTCATATTACAGCCCTAACCTGTGCTGCAGCAGGTTACGTTCAACAGCTATGACATCACCACCTGCTAACCAATCAGCTCCTCTGAGGATTGTCCACAGGCCCTGGAGGATGGCTCAAAGCTCTCTGTGAGCAGAAGTCTTTCCATAAATATGGATAATATAATATGGATAATATTCCCTCAGTATTTCCTGTTCTGCAGACTAACCTGCACCATCCTAACACAGCAGTTTAAATCCTGTTCTCATGCCTCATCTTCAGCTGAAAGAATAAGAGTTCAAACGTGCTTACAGCCATTAAATATTCATTGGATAGAATCATGATTCTGTAATATTGATAAGTCTGTTAGCTGTCTGTACCCAGCTATGCCTTATTAATAACATGGCAGCAGTCTTTCTGAGTAAAGCTCACACACACACACTCAGCAGCTTTGATGCTAAGCTACTGCACACTCACAGGTCCCATTACTCACTTTGAGGAGGTGCTTTCTTACAGCTGAGTATTGTGTATCTAACCACGTTTGACCCAACGCTCACGCTCTGCAGGACAGAAGGACCAGGAGAGACTGAGTTTTTAACCATCATTCATAAACTGACCTGATCGGATCCTTCGTTCGGTGACACTATTGTCACTCGTGAGTAGGGATGGGTATCGTTTAGGTTTTATCCGATACCGGTGCCAAACCGGTACTTTTGAAACGGTGCCGGTGCTTAAAGAATGGAGAACACAAACTTTGTCCAAAAGCCTCTCATGTTCAGCTGTTTCCCACTTTTTCTTTGGTCATTTTAGCCTTTTTGGCCAGGGTGAAGGGAGTATCTGCCATCAAACAAGAAGACAGCCGCATGTAGCTATGATGATGTTTGCTAGTTCACCTTACATGCATTAATGTAATAACGTGGTTAGCCTACTCAACGTAAATTACACACGAACAACATTAAGCTACTCACGCAGAGAAGAACGGCTGCTGCTGCATCATCATCCTCATCATTTCTGCTACACTGGCAGGGCTAGGGGCCAGGACTCTCCTCTTCGGGTTTTTGGGGGATGTTGCTAACTCCGGGTCCGATAACAGGCACCACACCCGCAGTAGATGTGCTCGGTGTGAGGTCTCGCAGCAAGCTATCAAATACGGCGCATTTTTCGGCTTTTAAAAAAAACGCTATGCGTTGCCAGGTGTTTCATCAGATTCGAGGTGTTACCTCCTTTGACAGTATCACAGTATCAGCTTAAAGCACTTGTTGCTGCTGAGTTTGCATCTTTTGCTGTGAAGTACAGCCAGACTTTGACCGCTTCGCCTTGGACATTTTTAATCTGTAGCTCTGCTCTAACTGAACGTACGTACCTGGCCCCGCCTACTATCCTGGGAAACGTAAAATGATTGGCTAGAATCTAAAGTGTATCACAGCTCAGGGAAAAAAAGCACCGAAATGTGCGCTGCTTTTCGGTCTGGTTACTACCGTTTATGTCAGAACCGGTGCCATCATGGCACCGGACACCGGTACCCATCCCTACTCGTGAGTAACTTTACTGTTTTGTTACCCCGATGCTGACACTGTGGCCAAAGAAGCCTCTGACTGCAGAGACATGACTGACTGGTACCAGTGGGAACAGTGGACCTGTACAGCTGACAGAACTGCATCAGGGCAAGAAAGCTGATTTAAGTGACTTCAGACGTGGCAGCTTTTCACTGCACAACCATGTCATGGTCGTATGTCATTCACTTACGGAGGTCGGCCCCTCGGCGAGGTCAAAGGTCAGAGGTGAATGGCCAGGCAGCTCTGAGCATGGTTTAAGCTCGAAGAAGACAAGCTGGGTCAGCAGGAGACCAGACTGGGTGCTAAGAACAGGAAACTGAGGCTACAACTCAGAGAGACCCATGAAAACTGGGCAACAGAAGATGGAAAATATTACCTGCTCAGAAACATTGAGAGGGTGGAGTTTATTATGACCACAGTGTACCATCCTGTGATGGATGCTTCCAGCAGGATAACACACCGCCTCACAGATCTCAGCCCAGCTGAGCATCTTTGGCATGTTCACATCACGGACGTGCAGCAGCCGTCTGAAGGCTTCCAGCACTTTGTGCAGTCTGAGCCAACCTGGTACCGCAAGGTAAACGGTCTGTATTTATATAGCGCTTTACTAGTCCCAAAGGACCCCAAAGCGCTTTACATATCCAGTCATCCACACATTCACACACTGGTGATGGCAGCTACATTGTAGCCACAGCCACCCTGGGGCGCACTGACAGAGGCAAGGCTGCCGGACACTGGCGCCACCGGGCCCTCTGACCACCACCAGTAGGCAACGGGTGAAGTGTCTTGCCCAAGGACACAACGACCAAGACTGTCCAAGCCGGGGCTCGAACCGGCAACCTTCCGATTTCAAGGCGAACTCCCAACTCTTGAGCCACGATCGCCCCAGTACCTAATGAAGTGGCCATAGGTCCTGTGTTTGTATTAGTGTGCAGAGCAAAGCTGTTGGTTACCACGGTGCTGGAGGTGATGACATCACAGGGGTACGCCACACATTCAGACTATCGCTGGGCGGTGGCATCATAAAAATATCTACAGAAGATTTGAAGGAAATGAAGAAACGCTGCCATTCAGTTTATATGTTTGTAATAAAATAATGTTTCTTTTTGTAGAATGATCTGCAGCTAAATTAACGTTCCTGATAGCGAGCTAATTTTTAATTTTGTGGCGGGTGTAAGGGAGCTGGGAAGCATCTGCCTCACTAAGGTGAAGAACACACTCTTGTTATGCTTTTATTTTGAAGTCCACTAACTGCTCCCACTTTTGAGGTCAGCTTCCTGAAGGCCCGATTCATGGATTGCACACATGATTAACACATGGCTAACGACGTTCACCTGCCTGTTTGTGGTTGTTAACCATCCACTGCTACAGCAGGCTTTGCTACGTGTGTATTATTAGCTAAACACCATGGTTAGGATTTATGAAACTTCCTGGTTTAATGAAAAGGTTTTTAACACTGCTGAATCTTTCATTTTACTTTTAATTATATTCTGATTTTAAAATAAAAACCACAAAACAAACAAAAACCTCCTGAGTGACCGTGCAGACGCGAGGAGCATTTAAAGGAAAGCATCAGGGATTTAAGCATGTGATGAATTTAACTGTTTCTCTGCAGGTTAATTAGTGCTTACATGGGTTTGTACATTACACAGACATGGCTGTAGAAAACCCTCCAGCAGGGTTTAGCTGAAAAATGTGTATTTAAGCTTCTTTTAAATGTGATCAAACCTCACCTTTCCCCTCAGGTGCTAAATATACCCCGTGGGGTCAGGCTTACACGTTTAGGTACAACCTGCGGTACCAGGTTGGCTCAGCGTGGACAAAGTGCTGGAAGCCTTCACACGGCTGCAGCGTGGGGGTCAGGCGCCGAGCACTCGCGTCTCGTCTTGTTAGTCCCCTTTTTGAGGTCAAGCCAGGCTACAGCGACATGTACTGCTCCCAGAGGAAATCTAACACACGACCCAAACAACACACCTCAGGACATTAAAGAGAAGACAACGGGAAGGATGTGAAGGGAGACAGCTTTGAGGCCGGAGAGGGGCCAATTACTGGGCCTGATGACAAAAGAGAGACGGGAGGAAGGTCAGGAACAAGAGCGGAAAGCTGTGCTGAGAAGTGAGAGAGAAGCTCCTGTTTTTGACACGGGGGGTGAATCAGGACGATGGCCGGCTGCCTTAATAAGCTGTCCACAGTCTGTTTATGGCATTGAACAGATACAGCACAACAGGTGTGCCGGGGACAGGCGGACAGCCTCTAATGGCCACGGAGCAGGCTGAAGATGATATTCAGCCGGAGAAAACAAAGCGTGAACTCTGCACCTGTCGGCACAGCGCGGCGAGCTTTGTCTGCGGGCGCAACTTTTAATACATTTCACATCCGCGCTGCATTAATATGAATGAGTCCAAACCTGATTTAACTGACATTTAAAGCCGTCCTGCTCTCAGCCATTGCTAACAGTTCTTACAACTATGAACCTCAGCCCCCCCTCCCCCCAGCGTTTAACCGTTAAAGCGAATCAGACACAATCATGCAGCGTCATGCCGCATCTGTCCACGTGCTTTTCATCCACCGCTCCGTAATTCTTCTCCTTTCCATCTCTTTAATTAACAAGCGACAGGCCTGTAATAGGACAGAATGACCGTGACCTCGTCCACATCACAATGCTGAGAGACTCCCCGCCACAGCAGCACAGAACAGCTCGTCCTGGATCTGTCACGCTGCTGTTATCCTCTCCTTGGGAGGCTCAAGGGCAAGGCTGCAGAGTCCACGTGAGAACAAACCGACAGTGTGTCCTGTGTGTGTTTACACAACAATCACAGGAAAACCATCGACGAGCAGACTGTGGACAGCTGAGCTAAATTACTGATGCATCCACAAAATGCATTTGGTGGGATTTTACGTTCGTGTTCGGTCTCCTGTGGACACGGATCTGTGCTTTAAGTTACACAAGCGGATTTTTAATAAAGCTGTCACTAAACAACGGCTGGCGTATCGTTTTTAGCATTTGGCTCCTTCTACCTGTTTATGTTTCCCCGTCAGGCCCACGTGGATCCGGCCTGACACCAGACTACATACATATACTGAAGGATCAACGACAGGACAAGAGGAACGGTCTGTGCATTGCTGGTTGGAAGGCAGGGATCAGTTTTCCTGTGAATGACTTTGGTGAAGAATCAGAAAGCTTTGAGCTCCAAGGAAAAGACAAAGACATCAAACTGAGTATTTGCATGAATCGTTCGTGTGCACAATCAATGAAAAATGAACCCCAGCAATGAGATCTCACACAAAGATCGACTGTGGCTGCAGTTTTTCTGCCACACAGAGAAACAAACATGAATTAAACAACTACTGAAATGTTGTTTTGCAGGTTTAATCGAGTCTTTGCTGATTCTGAAGATTAAAAACACAGTTCCATTATCCTCCTTTCTTTAAAAGCCACCAAAGCACAATCAGCCGTCGAGGCAAACTGAGGGATGATACGATGACACAAAGTGCTTCGGCGTCTGTTTCCTCTCCAGGTTTTATGCAGTAAGATTACCTGATGTGGTACCTGAGCTCCTATAGTTCTCTGTTTCCTATCCTCTGTTTTTATTTTCCCGTCTGTTACATGAGCGTAGGAAACACTGAATATGATTTGGTTGTTTTTTAACCTGAGGCCTTACAAACCCGACAGAGCCCCGAGGACGCGGCGTGCCAGCCTGGCAGGGACTTAAGCACAGATCTACACACTCGTTTGCTCAGGTGGCGTTTCCTCTGAGACACACAAACACCTGCTGGGAAATGTTCTCATCTCTTCTTCATCCATTACACGTTTCTGCCTCATTGTCTTCAGCTGCACTGATCTCATCCAGAGACCAGCTTTCAGATGTGCTTCTGTCACATTTCCAAAGTGTGATGCTGAAACTCGAGGCCAGTGACATCATGATGAGCATGAATGCAAACATGAATACGTTTAGGTTTTATCACACTATCATCTTGTAGGAAGCATGTGTGCTGAATCGAGCAGTCACATGATGAAGGCAGTTTTCACAGGACTTTTCTCTCAGCAGCTGCTGGGATCATTTTCACGTTAGCTCCATCAGGACCTACGCTGGTCGACTCGCCACGACTCGATTCGCATCGACTGGTTTTCCCATTACAGTCGAGTACCACCCGATGTGCGAGGTCGTCCGAGTGTTGCTAGACATAATTAGCGTGCGACACGGAGGCTAAAACGACGGTGGTCGTGGAGGTAACGACACTCCTGCTGCCTGGTCTGTGACCCTTCGTCAGACTCGGGGACGCCGTTGTTTTTTTGTAGCCATTTCCCTCGTTGCCGGGTTTTTTTTTTAAGGTGGGAGTTTTGATTAAACGCTGTCATGACTCATCGAGTGACGTCACATTTTACTACCTGCTCGGATGGCTTGAAACCCCGGCCTGTCGCGGTCCGTGGGAGCAGCTGTGGGGATTGTGTTTTGGATGGTTCACCGGCTCTCTCTTGGGCGGAGCCGCCCGCCTCGCACCTGAGCCTCGTTCGATCACAATGAACTATCGAAGCCAGCGCGACCTGCTACTCATCGCCAGTTGGTTCAGTCACCTACTGTGGCAGCCACGCCCCGTCTGCGCTCCACTCTTCCTTCAAGCCTTGACTCTGTTTCGTTGGGCTCAGGTCTCCGAGCCATCCTCCTCTGGATTCATTGCTCACCTCCTCCAGCGCTGGCTTTTGCATTAAGGAATCATCAACCAGTCGCTTCGCCTGCCTGTCCTCCTGCCATCCCTGACGTTCGTGAAGTACTCGAGGAACCATTCCTCCCCTCGCACTCACCCTCTCTGGCCTCTCCCACAGAAACACCCCCACCGCCCAAAACTCTCCCACCTGGCCCTGCATGTAAGCCGACTGCACCCCTGTCCTGATTCACCTGCTCCCTTACCTGTTCACTAATCGTTCCTCCCTCTGGTACAGACTCCCACGGCTTTGATCGCAGCTTCTCAGAACAGCCTCCCTCATGAGCTTCTGTTTTTGACCGACCCCTCTGTAAATAAATCTTGTCTATAGTTCTCAGTGAGTGCGCCGAGTCTGCTTTTCGGTCCCGCCTTCGTGCGAATCCCAGTTGATGACAGCTGAGCAGGTACTATGACCAAGTGAACAAACCTTAAACACCGTGGCGAGTCGATCCGAGTAGGTGCTAACGGTGTTGACGACCCAGTTTCAGTCAAGCTTTAGTGGTTGGACGGGCAGTTCATAATCCACTCAGTGACTGCAGGTGATCCTCACCTCCACCACGGGGCTGACAGTTGGTTTGATGCTTGGTCTTCTCCAAATGTGTTGTTCACATGCAGCTTTGCAAACCTAAGTTGTGCTGCCACGTCCTTTCTCCTGCAGCCCTTCCATCATTTACCCTGCTGACCTGTAGAGTCTGACGTGTTGTGCTAAAACCTCGGCTTCGACAGGTGCTGACGATCAGCTAACCAGGTGCAGTGATTGGCTGACCTTATCACAGGAGTCCAGGTGAAAACTTTCTTCTCGAGTATTTGCTACAAGTAATGATAACATGCCAGCCAATTTACAACTCAAAGAAAAACTTAAAATAAAAAGAATGCAGTGTCAATGACACAAAATGAGAATCTAAACCACTCTGATGTTACTGCTGCTCATTAACATGCAGGCTCCATCTCCACTGCAGTCGGCCGTATCAGTGTTCGTGAAAGACAAACATGTCAAAGGAAACGACCGAGCCGATGGAGCGTGCAGCGCTCCTTCTTCTTCACCTCTGGGAAACACGGTCACCACACGACTTCAGACTAAAGGACCAACCAGCTGAGACAAACCCAGTATACTCCACTGAAGGAGTGCCAGCACTTCTCTGAAACAACAGTGAACAGAGTGCCGCTCTCACCACGTGACCACGCTCTGGTGACGAGGTGACCACAGGCTGTAACTCAAGTTTAAACACAAAGCATCCCACCCACAAAGACTCAAGACATTTGCATTCAGGGAATGAAGGATTGGAGGCTGCAGGTGCGTGTCTGTGTGTGAGAGTGCGAGCAGGTTACCTGAAGTGGGCGACTTGTTCCTCTCCATGTCAATCGACTGCTGGTTGTCAGTGAGTTCAGTAAGGCCTGCAGCAGCCGACAGGAAGAAGAAGCAGCACACGCAGGGTGTCAGATTATTTGAAGCCGGTCATGCAGATTAAGCAGACGTCTGATTGGTAGAAGTCAGCCACGCTAAGCCCAAAGAAAGAGTGCAGCTAGCAACAATGCTTCATCATTACATCATTCCTCCCGAGGTCAGCCTCGAATATTTGCTCTTTGCTTTTT
The DNA here is from genome assembly GCF_057382185.1 of Mchenga conophoros. Lineage (NCBI taxonomy): Eukaryota > Metazoa > Chordata > Actinopteri > Cichliformes > Cichlidae > Mchenga > Mchenga conophoros. Next base: position 38,483,379 of record NC_140541.1, read on the forward strand.
TATCAGGACTCAAAGTGCCTTGATGGGCAGAGTGGCTGATTACTGATGTGACCTGCACTACAGTCAGATTTAACATCTTTTACCAGCTCGCATTAAAATTCAAAAAGCATGTAGTGCAAATCTCATGATGAAGTGGAATAAATATCGAACATACAAACAGCACACACACAAATTCAGTCACATGCAGCAAGCACGAGCCGACATGGAGTCGTCTGTAAAAACTGCCACAAACACTGAGATTTCTAACTCGGCCCTCAAAGCCCGACTGCAGACGTGGGCTGTTTGAAGCAGCGTTCATTAAGGACTCATTAACAGCCTCGCAGACTCGTCACAGCTCAAAACATTTGGACTTTTTAAATTATTTGTCTTCAGTCAAAGGTTCTGCCAAACATTGGTGATGCCGGTAGTTTATGCTGACGTTACAAATGGCTGAAGACACTGAGAGGTGCCGTCGTTAAACTTTCCTCTGTAACCGTCAACAAAAAGCACACAGTTAGCTTCAATAACCCCACTGGCTTTAGTTAAAATATACATCGCATGGATAATGCATTATTTATAACTGCGCTTGCTCTGCTGTCTCAAAGAAGTGTCTCTTCTTCTGCAAAGGACAGACTGCTGGACATGACTGTAACAGACAAAGCTCTGCAGGTGACGTCTCGCTTCATCCCAGTCATGTCTTTGGTTTGTCCTGGGCTTCGAGTCTGTGTCAGTTCTTGTGGCAATCATCTGTACCAAACATCATGTCCTACTATATCCATCAAAACACCAACCCACACCCCCACACACATACACCGACTCCCCCGGCCTTTGGGAAGGCCCGACTTACTCTGATAGGATGTACGGATCCTTTTCTTTGAATCTGAATAAAAGTTAGACAGGCCGCGCATGCAAAACTCTGTCAGGCAGGCCCGCATGCCCACACCAGCAGCCACAGAGTCACCAAAGTAGGAGGGGGAGGAAGGAGTGGTGGAAATGAGGAGTGGGGTTTAAAGCGAGGAGAGGTCAAAGAACGGAAGAGCGTAAGTGGGGTGGAGGCAAAGGAAGAATGGCAGCAATGAGAAAAGAGGGGACGTTAGTGAGAGGAATGCATGAGGATAGAGGGAAGGGTGGATGAGGAGGGTGGGGGTGGGGAGAGAGAGGAGGCGGGGGGGGGGAGAGAAGAACACACAGGCTTAGAGAGGAAAAGAAAGTGAGAGCAAGCAGCAAGTGAGATCGTGTCAGGGAAGGGCACAAGAAATACCCGCGACTCCAGCAAACCCAGAACTGCTGGTGTCACTGGGGTCAGCAGGGAACATGTCATTACCAGCAGCATGGAAACCGAGCTCGGTTGTCATTTAATCATCTGCATTGTGACATCATTCTGAGAAGTAAATGCCCACATTTGATGGCTGAAAGCTTTCACACTCATACACATGTGTGTGATGACAACAGCTAAAGATGTGGTGGGAGGCACAGGAAGTGTTCAGACTGGGCAGCCGGCACTGGCCTTTTGGCTGTGCTCTCCAAGTCTGCTGTTGAGCCTTGTGTGAACCGGAGCACAGTAAGTGCCTCAGATCAGCGCAGCACCACCCGCGGCACAGAAAAGGGCATGTTTGCCCGCTTCTATTTTCCCTTCTGTCTCCACATTGATTTTAAAGCGCTCACACAGAAGGTGCAGGGTGCAACAGCATGTGAAAAAATCACCAGAGTATTTTCAGCTCACCTGTGGGAATTACGCAATGAAACGAGCACTTGCTGCAAGTTCTTCTGAAATATTTACCACCGAGTTGGTGCCTGGTCCAAAAAAGAGTCGGCCTCTATTTTACACAGTGATTCCTAAACGGTGGGTCTGAATATCAAGCGCGTTAAATATAATTAAGATGCTTCAGAGGCCGTCAGCGGACGAGATCAGAGAAAAGGAGGAGGGATCAGAAACACCTGTGTGGCTCTTACAGGTCTAAAAACAACAGACTGAGAAATCAAATGACAACATGCATATGATGCCCATGTGGAATGACACGCAACCTGTTAACATGCACTTCATGTCACAGTGCAGCTCTATGACAGGCAGAGATGGGCAGGTGTGTGCTTGTGTGTGACAGACAGAGAGGAAGGACAGAAGATCCAGGCCGTCGTCGTGTTACAGATAGTCTGATGTTACTGTGTCTGCTCTCGTTTCCGCACTCTGACGGTTTTGTCCGAACTTCATCTTCATCAACGTGAATGCTAACGATGTGCTAACTGCGAGGCTAATGTCACATCTTTTGTTTCCAGTCAGCTGAGAGGAGTTTAAACACCACCACTTATTCTCACTAGTTTTTAATGCTGTGCCTAAAGCGTCAGTTTATTAAAGATGTTTTTATTTCAGCTGGTTTGTATTTTCAGTCCATTAAGCTCTCGAGGTCACTGCAGAACCATCCCGTTCAAAGTGGGACGTTATTACATTACACACTAAACACCTGCATTACAAACAAAGGCTCGATACGTCAAATCCCTGAAATCATTTCAGAAAATCCACTTTAATACATTTTGTTTCCAAGAGTTTTCACATTAAAAGTTTTGGAAGTTAAACTTTGTTTCTAAAATAATAAGAATGCAGTTTGTAAAGAAACACATTAGAAAACAACAGCAGGCAGAGGCGTGTTTTTAAATTAAAATAGATATTTATATATTCAATTAATATATATTATATAATAATAAAAGTACTTTGTAATTATAATGTAACTGAATGTAAAATATTATGAAAACTAAGAGTCAGGGCTGAGTAGTGCATACTACCTTACATATGCTCTACTTCCCATCACTGTTAACAGCACCTGAACAGTAATGATTGATTAACAGTAATGATTGATTAACAGTAATGATTGATTAACAGTAATGATTGATTAACAGTAATGATTGATTAAATATTGAAGGAATATATTGAAACTGTCATATTTGTCACGCACTAGATCAGAAGAGACAGAAAGAGAAGAAGACAGAGGAGCAGAGAAAAGATCAGATTCAGTGTCTGGATGTCGTGATTATGTTGCACACTGAGTATCAGGTGTGTGTGTGTGTGTGTGTGTGTTACCTGAGGTGGACTGCCTGTTCCTGCGGGGGGAACGGGTAAGGCGCTGGTAGGGGTCGGTGCTTCCGTACAGATCCAGTGTTGACATACATAATATGACAGTTTTTTGCAAGTAGTCCACCACCGCCAGGCCGTAACAATTCCCGAATGCCAGGCTGGACACGAACACAACGTCAGGAGGGAAGAAACAAGCACATACGCACACACACACACACACAGACATTAGAGTTGTGCCAACTAACATGAAAAACGCTGTCAAATTAAGCATGAATTAAACAGTCTGCTTTTATTCCATGTTTCTAATACTTCCCAGAATTCCCACATGACTGATCGTCACCTGCCATGCATCATATGGGCTCAAATTGTGGTCATAAATATTTTGCACTTGTAAATCAGTTTTGTATGTGTAAAAGCAGATTTGCGTGTGGAAAAATACGTGTGAAACTCTGCACTCAGGTTTCAAGTTACAAGTACGAATTTTGACCCTATTTTTCTTCCTTTCATCTGATTGGCCAATGTCACGTCAATCACAAATTTAACTATCCAATCAGAGAACAGGTGGGTTTGGCTGTCGGGGGGGGGGGTGCTTTATGGAGCTTCAGGTCCTGAGGGAATAAATGCCCTTTTACATGCCAGCCCAGCATTTTCCTTCATCACTGTGAAGGAAAACAGTCTGTGGTGGTCTGAGTTTGGTGATCTTTGTGTCACAGGTTTACGTGGAATACATTTGAAAACTAACCTTCCCGACACTGCATATGCTACAATATTGTGAGCACACCACACTTTCACTGACCTGAGCTACAAGGAGTAAAAATGTCCAATGGGAGCACAGCCGGCCCGTGGAAACCATTTGGAACAATCACTGTTAAAAAGCCTCATTAACTTATAAACATCTGGCCTGGACAACACATTCCCAGCAGCTGCAGCTGGACGATACGTTTCTGGGAACCACACGTGGATCGGGCTTTAAGCTTGAACCCAGAGGAGACAGAGCTGAGTCCTTATTGTGACATCAGCAGGAAAGCAGGCCGCTGTGCTGAGCACGTCTCTCTGACATCCTGATGTTATTCTGCTCTCACCAATAATCTCAGGAATGTTTTTATATTAGTGCAGCTCAAGGAGGACTGTGTCTGTGTGTGTGCATGTTCTGCTCAGTATGTGAGAAAGGCATCAAAAAGCCAGATAATCAATTGCTGCAATGTCACTTAAGATATGAAAAGCTTCAGAGCAGAGATTCAAATGGTGCGACTGCCTCGACCCGCAGAGAGCTTTTCTGAAAACTCCTCTGTTATTGGTTTCTGCCCATAAAGCTTCTATTCACAGCAAAGCCAGACAAGTGGTCTCAAACCCTGCGAGCTCAGGAAGTCATGCAGCTCCCGTTCGACTTGTTAGTCCACATCCAGTAAGTTACTTTAAAATAACAAAAGCAGGTAGAAGAAGACGATGTGCTCGTGTTCGTTGCCGCTCGTCACTGCGTGCTCTATCCGCTGTTATGGCTACGGTCACAGGACATATGGTGTTTTTCTCAGCTTGGCTCGCCGGTGTTACATTTGTCAAGAAAGCTCGAGAACACATTTAAATAATTTGGTCACGTTACATTAACTGCTGGCAGTAACAGCAAAATTACAAAGCTCACACATGGCCCATTATCATATTTACATCCTCCCGCCAGCCTCACAGTATGATACAGTACAAATACTGCAAAGACCAACTCAATGCTGCACAAAGCGCATATACACAGACCAAGAGCAACTATAAACACATCTGTGTACAGCCGAGCCCTCTTACTGCCACATGCATGTTCTTCTCCTGCTGCATCACTGTTGCTGTTTATAATCTGGCTCTTTTCAGAAAATGAGAGTCAAATGTCCTCGGTCTGTGCAGGTTTGGTTCCCTGCACACTTCACAGCCATGCTTGTATTGTGCACTGATGCTGTTTTTATTGGTGACGACCAAACATACGGAAATGGATAATACAAGCCTACTGTTTGCTAAATGTTCCTAATTTAGACTCATAGACAGACACAGAGCTGCTCAGGACAGAGGGTTATGCCTCTGAAACTCACAGGCCGTAGGCTGAGTTGATGTCCAGGCTGGTGATCTGCTGTGGAGGTTCACCATCTACCCAGAGGAGCTGGATGACCAACTCTGACTGGTAGCCAGGAGGAACCCGAACCGCCCGGTCCTTCACTCTGAAACAGATGAGCAGCTTTTATCAACAGCTAATGAGGAATGATGTTGGAATGAGGAGTAACGGTCCAATTTACCCTCAAACACCTGGCAGAGCTTAAATACACAACACTGGCATGCACTGTAACGTGCCTCAGCAAGTCATTAGACCATCATACACCACCAGAGTGCTTTTCTTGACTTGACTGTACTTGAAGTCTACTGTGCTGCAGAGACGGAGGACTGTTATCTTACTTGAGGCAGGGGATGCTGTCTTTGATGCCCTCTGGTGTCCTGCTGCCTGGGCTGGCTGGGTGTTGGTGTTGGTGTTGGTGGTGCGGTTGGGGTGAGTGGGAGCCGGGCTCTGAGAAGCTGGGATTGTTTTCATTCTCTGATGGGGAGATGACGTCGTCCGAGTCACACTGCAGACGCACCTCTAGAGACTGAAACATGAGAGGAGACTCAGGGAACGTATCACATCAAGAGTGGGCTTCACCTTCAGTCTCCGTACATCACCTGACCACTTTAAGCACTCACCACTATCTGAGTGTTGGCATCATATTTGCTGAAACGATAGAGGATGATGTGAGCTGAGATGCCGACCACGCAGAACATGCGACTCTGAGGGCACCAGCTGACCATCTGAATAGCAAACGGGTCTTCTTCCACCAGCTCGGCGGCGCGGCCCTCGCCTGGCTTTGGCTTCTCGAACACTTTGGAGGTCTTCATCTTGTACAACATCTGCAGCGTGACTGCACAGAGACATCTCAGTTAAAGCACAGTGCAAAGCGTGAAGTAAACGGCCATGTGCACGTGGTGATATCCCGACAGCTTTATGCAGTTTGCCATGTTACATCTTCATATTCTTCACCTTTTAAATTTCATGCTCTTTGTACAAATGTCTCGTCTCCACTTGGCGAGGCATTTTCACCCCGTACTGCTGCGATTGGCACAGCTGTACAAATGCATTAGACCAGTAATGTGTCTGGCTGAGAGGAGACTGGTTTGCACCACAGCCTTCTGATTTATTTTCCATTTAAAGCAGATGCTGCACCTTTAATAAAGTTGCAGTAGTAGAAACGTGTGCACACAGTAAACCTGGAAGCGTGTGCTGATCAAAGATGGCGGGGATCGTACGAGCCGTGTTGAGCTATTACAAACATACTGAGGTCAAACACTCTGAGTCACGACTAAAATAGTCAAAAGACGACTGTTATTTCCACCTGGACTCATTTCTGTCTGGATCAGTGTGGTGGGACGACCACACAGAACACAGCAGCCTTCAATGGCAGCACATCTGACAATCATCTACTAAAATAAATATGAATATACACCGACCAGCCACAACATCTTCAGCACCTGCCTAATACTGTGCCATTCACCCTGAGCCGTCAGGACATGGACTCCACTACACCCTGAAGGTGTGCTGTGGTATCTGCACCAAAGTCCCACAGATGCTCGACTGGATTGAGATCTGGGGAATCTGGAGGTCAAGTCAACTCCTCAAACTGGTTGTTGTGCTCCTCAAATAGTTCCTCAACCATTTCTGTTTTCAGTGCATTATCCTGCTGAGAGAGACCACAGCCATCGAGGAGCACCTTCTCCATGCATGGGTGTAGATGATGTGGAACAATGCTTGGATAGATGGTACGTCTCAAAGTAACATCCACATGGATGCAGGACCCAGGGTTTCCCAGCAGAGCATCGCTCAAAGCAACTGTCCCCGTTGGCTCGCCTGTGGTTCCCTATGTAAGCGACGCACAATAATCCGTCCACCTATCTGATTCATCAGACCAACCCACCTTTTTCCATTGCTCCATGGTCCATGTCTGATGTTACGTCTGATCGGTTTATATCATATGAACTTTGCTAAATAGATGTACGAAATGCTCTCAGCTGATCTATCATGTGATGAGGCATAGAGCTGAGATCAGCTGATCTGAAGCTAGTATGTTAGCTGTGGGTGAGTATGATTAGTCTGAACTCTTAGATTATGTCATTAAGCAATTAATGATATCACCCAGGTGATTGATTAACTGTGCTGTGGAACAAATGCATCGCTGCAATGAGAATGCAGGAAAGCTTGGTGCACAGGACTTACTTGCAGATGCGTCCCAAAACTTAATCGATCCGTCAGCATGCCTGAAAAAAAATGTATTTAGTATGAAATTAATGACAACAAGTAAAACTTCCAACCTTCCCACTCAGTTTTAGTCTAATTAGTCGTGTTAATGATTATTACCTCAGTAAATTTATCGCTGCATTTTTAAAACATCACACTGTTCATGAATCTGCAGCTCACCCGTCTTGTGGCTCACAGAGCTACAAAGTGAAGCTGGGTTCCTACTTCGTGAGAACTTGAGCATTTTTAGGTGTTTCACGCTGTGCTTTCAGCAGTGAAACGTCTCCACGTCGACCTCAAAGGGCCGGACTGCCACTGATATCTGTGAGTGTTACCCAGAAGCAAACGCCACCCAGCGAGCAAGCTTCAGAGCAGGTTAACATCTCTGACAAAGGGGGCCTGCTCTCTGCTGGGGCTGGCACAGATAGAAATCAAATCTACGCAGTGCTATAAATGTAGAAAAACCCACAGTCGGTGGTTCTGTCACCGTGGCGTGAGACACGGCTCAACTGTCCTTTTAAATGTGACGGGTGGTGTTAAAGAGGGGTCATCAGTATTCCTGTCAGCATTTCTAACTCACCCTGTGATGATGATCTCTGGATAAGTGTGGGAGCCTAATGTCCACGTCCCTCCACTGATTGGCCACTCCTGACAAAATAATCACAGCAGCACTGATTATTTTAAACACCCGGGCACATTACCCTTTCTTTCTGTCCCATTGTACCCTCGCTTTTCCTTTTGTTTTAAAACACAGGCTGTCATCCTCAAATACAAAACCGAATTGATTAAAAGTGATACGTGTGCTAATGATTACCTATAATTTAAAAAGTTCAACAGCAATTATTTTAGAAAGATGATTTTACATGACAAATTATGAATAAAACTCCCTTCAGAGACCAGGATATACCAAAGAACCGAAGCGCAGACACACAACTCTATACATATTTATACATCAGTTCTAGCATTGTATTTTCCGCACTATAAGGCGCACTTAAAATCCTTTAATTTTTTCAAATGATGAATTCTGATCGTGCTCACTGACCTTGAACCGATTTTATGTGCTACACGGCGCTCAAAAATCTGTCAAAAATGTTTTAGTGCGACTGTGGTAAGCTACGAAGCCACCGCGTGATGGATTGTTGGAGCATTACAGCTACTGTAGTCAGGAGCCTCACGGAGGAATCTGGGTCCTAAACTCCGTCATTTTCAGGTCCCAAATTCAAACGAACACTGCAGCATCACTGAGAGTTTAAAAACTGTCTAAATTCTTTAACCTTTAATAAAATGATCAGTGTTGCTGCTTTACCAGGTGTAACAATTAAGTTTAACATCCAGGCATCCATGAAAACAGGATTTATTACATTTAACAGAGTTAGAAGTTAGCAGGAAGTTAGCTCGCTAGCTTCCACCTAAACATGATATAGCATGTTCTGACTGAGAGATTTCTGAAAAATTCAAACGTACAGCTCTGCTATCACTTCCAACATAAATAAAGACAGAAAACTAAACAGCAGTGACGTTTGTAGGGTTACTGAAGTTGGGCTAGCTGCTATATAATGATGTGCTACGTGACCGCTAGCAACACAGCTATGTTAGCATAGCATAAACACAGTGAAGCTGGAGGATGAAGCTAACTTCTTTCCACTCGATAAAAGTTAACGTGAGGGTTCCTGATGGTTAGAGACAAATGCAATCGCATGGCAGGATGCTGTAAACGGGCCAAACTTCAGTCAGGAGAACAACTGAGATAATCCATCCACAATACGAGGTTAGTCATTAATATACTGCAACAACATGGGAATAGAGCAGCTGCAGAGAATTCAACAGTAATGAATCAATGTTACAGAAGTGGAGGAAGCAAGAATGACCTGAGTAAAGTTTGACTTATTTGACTGTTTTGTTTCGCTTAATGCACCTTATGGTCTGAAAATACGGTATGCGAGGATTACGTAACACAAGAAAATCCTCCCAACATGGATCTGCACAGCAAAGGCCGTACTCTTCCCCTCCTTTACCTTCTGGCTGTAGCCAGTCTTCTTGTGTTTCGCTCCTATGGAGTAGAGGATGGGGATGATGTCTGGTGGACAGTCTGCGAAATAGGCCGTGCAGGTCACTGGCGACTCATGGATGTCCATGGGATACGGGTTCTCAAAGACGGGGTAGCTGCAACAGGCAAGTACACAACGTGGTATATAGTAGACCTATGAACATGAAGCTATTCAGAATTATTCCTCAGCTAATCGAAAAGAATAATTCCAGTTGGTCCTCCCATGGAGCCCACAGGAAGTGGACACGTTCAAAGGTCTGGATTCTTTATCTGTTCTCTAAGCAATAAAAATTGAATGTGCCAATGACTCTAGCTTCATCTGCTTTATTGCCGATACAGTAAGATAAGAGCGACTGGTTCTTCTATGCACACATTAAAGTGTCACTAAAAGATGTAGAGGGGTGTTTCTGCAGAGCTCCAAATTCATGCCACTCCTTACTTATAATGAAGCATTTAAATACAATTAACCTGATTTACTTATAATGAACAATTTAAACACAATTAGCTCGTAATCAATGAGCTCAAAGACAATCTGGACATGTTTAAACTACTTTAGGTGTTATCAGGAGACATTTATATCTAACAGCTGTAATTAGCTAACCTAATTAACCAGGAAACTTCATTTATACCCGAGCGTTTTGCTACTCCTCAAATGTATGCCTAGCCTAGCCTTGGGTGTTAATCTGTCAGGACATCATCGCCGCGTCCAGCTTCAATCTTTTATAACAATGATAGCGAGTTAAATCTACCCACAGAACATTGAGCTGTGCTTGTTCAAAGGATAACATCTTTGGCAGTTTTTACATAGGATCTTATCAGACCTCTGAAATCACAACAAAAGCACTGAACTGTTTCCCTTCAAGACACTGAGCTGCTGAGAGCAACTTTCTGATAGATCGATACAATTAATCCACAAAAGTCCTCAAATTAGGATAGTCCACATATGCTTATGGTCATACAGCATTATATGCTGATATCTCTCTGAACTACAGCTGCTTTCACTTTGTTGCTGAATGTAAGAACAGTTCCACTCTCCGAGTGATATTCTTGCACACGCGATGGTGTGATTCTGATATATGATGTCTAACTGTATGTTTCACAGTGACGTACTTGCTCTGTGTTAGATCCACCACGATTAAGTCTTTGTCCAGAAGCACGACCACAGCGTAAGGCTCCTGGACCTCTGTGAAGGCCGAATGCAAACAGAAAGATGGAGAGGTAATGCTAGTTACCACGACAACATCAAGGAGGGATGCAAATTTAAAATCAGCTGAAATTCATATAAAAATGACTCAACGTCAGTCGGTGGTAACACTTGGTGAGTTTTAAGGAAGCGTGCTCTTGTGATTTCCACATTATCACAGGATTACAGGAGAAGCCGATGGCACCGAGCGGGTGAAAAACCCCCCGTGGCTGAAAACCACATTTCTCTGAAAGGCTTCAAACTCACTGAAGCGAGACCACAAAAAGGGACACAGCTCTTATAATTGAATCGGTACGCCCTTACCGTTGTTGTAAGGAGTCTCGCACAGCACCATGAACTCTACTATGGGGTAATCCATCTCCAGCACAGTGATGGCCTTGCCGTGCATGATCGTCAGTGCCGGCCGTCGTCCCGCCTTGTCATATGAAAGACCCCCAGAGAAGATAACAAAAGGCTCACTGTTGTGAAGGAAGAGAAGGGATTTAGAGATGCTCACCTCGACAAAGCAGAAAGAAAGAATGAGTAACAAGTAAAATGAAACACGCTCTTGTTTCAAATCAAATTAAACGCCAGTGATCGATGAAATAAGTGACGCATACACAACGGTTGTTTGTTCCTGTGAGGACTCAAAAGAAATCTTTAAATCTCATCTCAGAGGTTAATATCAATTAAAAAAAATGCAGCGCTACGTCTGTGCAATCAGAAAATGAAATGTTTAAGACACACGCACCTGTTCCTGCAGGTCTTGTATTCCACTTTGAGAATAGGTTTGCACGACTCCTTCCTCGCATCCTTCTGTATCTTTCCTGCATCAGAGGAAAAAGCAAAGGAAGAGCAACATGTACAGATTAAAGTATAGTTTCATAATAAGATGAGAAGATGTAAGAAGAAAAGCTGTTGTTCACCTGTTGTTACGTTCATGTTTTTCCCTCTTTTAAGCTATTTGGAGTTGCTACCTGCTGCTTTGTCAAAGTGACCAATGCACGGCTCTACACTGTGTTCATAATGTTACACAATGTGAGCATAATCAGGACATAGTGCGCCACAGGAACCCCCTTGAAGGATCAAATTTAGTCTCATTTCCAACTGGAGTTTTGTGTGTTTGCTGTGTTTCCAGGTCCTCTCTTCACTGAATGACAGTCCATTATCAGAGTTAGCGTATTAAAGGGAGTAATTCATGCTTCTCATATTAACATCTTTGAAGAGAAGGTCTCCTAGCTTGGAGGCAGTGAAACCTTGAATTCTACCTTTCAACAAAGGCTCAGCACTTTCTGAACAAATGAAAGAAACATCATTTCTAAACTGTTGGAGCTCTGCTGCAGCATCTTTTATTGAACGCAATAAAAGGAATCATTTTAAGTGTACCTGGATTCTCTGAGAACAACTCGTCCTGTCGCAGATTTCTTCACATCATCATTATGAAAAGTGGCTATAAAAAGGTCATTTTGGTGCCCTTATGTACAGGACATTGTGCTTAAAACAGACAAAGTGTTGGCTGTAAAAAGTGAGAAACTTCTGATAGTTTAGTTAAAACACTACGCTGGCCAAAAAACTAAAACTTCTGGTTAATGGTGCTCTGCAACAGCCTGGCCTGCTGAGACCGGCTCCTTTAATTGGATACACCGTTAAGAAAATGGACGGATGGTTTCTGAACTATGCTCACCTATCCAGGTACAATGCTCATTACCTACATGTCACCGACACGGTTGTAGCTGAGAAACACAAAAGGCAAAGAAAGCCCCAGTTGTCACCGAGCTCTGCATCAAGCAACAGCTCAGCAGGTAAGTAAATGATGGAAAGCCAAACACACATGTAACATCTGTGGTTAAGTATTTAGAGCACTGTGCTAATCGCTAATTTAAATAAGCTAAAATTTGTGAGCATATTTGGCAGCTTCAGCAGTAAATTTTATAAATAAATAACAAAATGATGGATTTTTGCCCGACTGTGACGAAGTCGACTCAGCTGTGTGACAGAGGGAACAATGGCGAGTGATAACAGGTATGCAGAGGTTAGCCTGGAGTGTTAGAGGGGCAGTGTGACATGTTCAGGTTCAGACATGAACAGCAGTTTCATGCTTGGAAGAAGACAAACATCCATAATTCTCTACAAGAAGTCGATTCTGACATTTAAAAGATGTTCAAACTAAATACTGAATCAGTCATTCAGAGTCTTTGTATGGATCTGCATAGGCAGCATGCTAATGCTAATCTAGCCTAGAAGAAGCCAGCGGCTGCTTTTTAACTTTCTTTGTTGTCAGTTTGTGTTCAAATGCAAAACCTAAAAGAAAGACATGTCCTCATTAGGAATTTGTGTCAGTGTGTGGGAACGTAGCCTTGGGTTTACAGAGTTAATTGATAATTATGAGATAATGAATTTCAGGTCATATTAACATGAAAGTAACAAGTTCTCTGATGGGTAATTAAGTAACATACTCCATTACCTCTAAGGAAAGTAACAAGTAATAAGTAATGCATTACAAATTATTAGTAACTTATTGTCATATTGAAGGAAAACAAACACATAATAAAATCAAACTGGTTTTGATTTCTGGAAGTAAAGTACGTTTCCTTACAGAGGTCACAGATAGGTGCTAACTAAGCTAATAGCGCTCTGCTAGTTTTGAGCTATTTCAAATCACTCAGCTGGACATGTTTGTGATATCGGAGCATTTTGGAGTATATTTAATCCAATTCTTTGATAACTAAGATGCTGCTCTGCTGTGAGCTCAGTGAAGTTTGTTGCTTACCACACACTCAGACTATGGACACACCATGTTAGTCACGTTAGCTAGCATTAGCTCAGTTAGCACTCCTTCCCCTCACCTAGCCTGCTACTAAAAGCCCGAGGTGCTGCAGTCGAGCCATTTAAATGCTGAATTTTAAACCCTCACAGTTTTTAACTCATTTATTTATAACTAAAAATGTCCGACTATATCATTCTCAGCAAATAACATTTTAACTGTTTACTCTTCTTCAGCTTTATGTTCTTAGTTGACCTCTACTCATTTTCATGCCTCCCTTTCCTCTTCCTCCCGTTTTCGCCCTGAGTGACACTAAATATCTGACAAATAAACGATCTGCTGGAATTCAGCTGTGCCCCCCTCCCCGTCAGCCACATCCTGCCTGCTTTTTGCTTTGTGATTTTGCCTGAGATTACAGCTCACAGCAAGAAAACACAAATCTGACGAGTTCGGTCGGCCCTGCATGAGAGGAAGCCGTAGGGAGACACGGCAGAAGAGGAGGCAGATTTCACCGAGTGTGGAAAAACGAAGCAGCAGCGAAACACCGCACATACGACAATCACTGCTGGATACAGCACAGTCTACCCTAAATGTGCAGGTAACCGAACATGAATGTTGGTGAATGAGACTGAACGGTGGCTGGTTACACTGAGAAAAGCAAAGACATAACCACGAGCTGCTCGGCAAATCAGATGACAGCATATGGTCCACAGAGGTTTGTTTACAGTCTATGATATTCAGATCTATACAAAGAGTATAGACCCAGGATTTGTCTCTGGGATTATGAGAGTGTGTGTGTCTCACCGTGAGGGAAGGTGACCTGGAATGGCTTGGTGGTGTTTCTGAGGTTCCACAGCGTCAGGCTGCCGTCCGAGTGACTGCACATGAACTGCTTCCCTTCGTGATGCCAGCTGACAGAGTGGATGGCCTGCACCGATCACACAGAGTCAGTGTTTCTCTCAAAGTCATAAAGCACTTCAAGTGAATCATTGTGTCATGCAGTGCCATGAGAAAGAAGCCTGATTGGGGAAGAGGAACCAGGAGTCCTGCAGCAGACCCCACACGACGCCGAGCTCGGCGAGCGGCTGTGACCAAAGTCCACCGAAGAACTGAAGCAAGTTCAAATGAACTGTAACAACCTACCGAACAGCCAAACCGAAACTGCACACAGGAGAAATTAAGCCGATTCAGAAGTGAAACGTGATGACACACGACACTGATTCTTACAGCATTTAGCTTTAGGCCAGATCTGGAATAAAACCTCGTTGGTATCGTTGTTGAATCCGTCCTCACGTAGTGTCAGTGCCCTGCTACGCTTCAAATGAAATATGAGACAAAGGACGAAGATAATAATCCTTCAAAACTGGTGAGCACATAACAAAGTGCTTCTCTCTGCGGATGGTAATTGACACTTTTGTCCAAATACAATGGAGAAAAATACAACTGACAAGATTGTTTCATACAAAGGCAGACCACATTTTCCCCGTGGAGCTCTATCAAACACACGCCTATTAAAAACACAACAATGATGTGCATCTGACAGCTTTGGTGTCCACACAGAAGAGCAAAAACGCTTCTGCAGCATGCGACACACGGTGATACGTATGTGATTCTACTCAGTGATGCCACAGCTACCACACCTTAGCTGTACAGGTAAAAAACGTCACGCAAGCCAAAACAGCAAAGTCGTTTTCCTGGTATCGCCCTGCGCTCAGCACGTCTGCTGCTGTTCTTCAGAAGACCTCGCTGGGTAATCTTTAGCTTCTTAAAAACATTATTCACAGTTATTCATGTCAAAGCCACAGAGGTCACGGCCCCGGGGAGCGTCAGCAGCAGAAAAACAGTCTGGATAATCCTGGAGAAGTTTGGCCTGACATTGTTCCAAATTAACCTTTTCTCATTCGCACACTGAAGCTTATTCAGGAGGCTTTTGTTAGAGCTGTGCACTCATCAGTCCTAACGTGGTCGTTATTGTGGTAATCACAGTAAACTGAATTTTCTCAGATGGCAGCAGAAAATGTTTAAAGCCGGGGGTAGGCTGCGTTTTTCCCCTCGTCATCAGACGGAGAAACATCTATAATAACCTTTCAGCGACTCGATGCTGGAACGAGGCTTTAGAAAAGGCAGCCAGCGATGGAGATCGATAGCAGGTCCTTTCACACCAGATAGGAGTTTATGAAGTGTTATAGAAGAAAAAGTGCATTTAACCACAGAGACACGGAGGCGCAGTAGGACTGGGTGTAAATACAGAGCAAAACCAAATGTCAGTATTATTTTTGGTGCATATGAAGAGCTGACAGCTTAAAGTTCGTACTTTTCTTTGTCCTTTAAATCACATTCAGATCCACAAAGGAAGCTCATGAGCGTGAGTGTTACTGTTCACAGGAGAAGGAGGACGTAAGAGGTGGCAGCAGATGTGCTGATGGTGCGTATGTTTGAAGACACACGAGTTAATGACCTGTTAATGAAAGACGTTTGAATATTACATGAAAATATAGTTTTGTGTGTAACTTTTCAGCGTGCACTGTGATGAAACGTTTTCTCCCTGGATGCTGAAAGCTGCAGCACCTTTGGCTGAGTACAGACCGTGTAACCTAACACACCTGTCTGACATGACGCGTTTACGCTCTGCTGGTCTCTGGGTGCCAGTGTTGTCGTCTGTTCCAGCTGACAGTGCTGTGCAAGCTGCCCGAGGCTGCCCGGACCGGCGTGAGCGTTCCCGGGTCCTCTAATGACTGCTTCTTCAAAGAGCAGTAATTGGTTTGGCAGGCAGCTTTTCATAACAAACACCTTGTTAAAAATGAGAAAAGTTGCTGCCGCTCTGAGATGAAAAGTGCACTCGACTTTGGTCAGCGAGGGTAACTTGAAGAGAGCGCTGAGAGTCAATGTTGAAGCACTTCCTGTTTCACCTGAAGAACCTGTAACACTTCAGTGTCACATGTTTTTATTCAGGTCTGTATGTAAAAAAGAAAAACTCGACATGTCTCTGCAGGGCTTTGATGTCATAAACAAGCTGAACGTTCCCACTCGTGCACCCCCCTCTGGGACTCATTTCCAATTTGTTTTTAAAGCAATTTGTTCTTCATTCCTCTCAATTTTGCCAGATTCTTGTACATATCCTGCCTCCTGCTGCTATAATCAGGCATCCGCACAGAGACAGCTAAAATGAAACTACAGTTTGATTATTAAACAAACAAACACAGAGGCCACAGCAGACGTAGAAAGAGGGCAGACAGAAAGGCTTCACCTATCAAACTCACCTCATCGTAGTAGATCCTGAAGTCAGCCTTCTTGCCCCGGAGGTCCCACTGCACGATCGTCCCGCTCTCAAACCCTATAAGCAGCTGCAGACACGAGGACAGAGGAGACTGTTCATAATAAAAACATGCACGAGGTCTGTGCTCAGTGTGATGATGATGATGATCGGCTATTTATGTTTTAACCATTATTTATTGACTCAGTGCCAGTCGAGTAAAGCAGGACAGCAGCCTCCTCCTAACTTGTTACCCAGTGATTAAACTGGATTTTTTCACACTGAGCGGCTGATTGTGAGCAACCAGCTGGTTTCCCAGAGGCTGAGCGTGCAACACCTGCAGCTTGTGTGACCACAAGCTGATTGCACAGCTCACCTGGTGGGAGGACCACCAGCCTTCAGACTGACCGTCGTCACTGTCAGACAGAAGGTTTTAGCAGACAGACAGGTTGCCAACATGGTGAAATCAGCCCGAGTCAATCAGTGCTGATGAGTGTGAGTCATTGGCAAAGTGTCTGTTTGCAGTAGGAGACTGGACTCAGTCGCTGGTTGCATTCTGGATATAGTCCTGTACAAACACGGTTGCCAGGTGCTTGTGTTATTCTGCAGTCAGATTGTTTCCTGCAGCAACTATGTCACCATGTGAGGAAGGTTTGTTTCTGTGTCAAATCTATGAAGTTCTGGCTGATCTCTGAATGTAAGCAGGTAAATTGTAGGTGGACAACTGCAGATTGGCCACACTTGATCCTCTGGTATCTAGGGCTGCCACGATTAGTCGACTAGTCACGATTACGTCGACTATCAAAATCGTCGACGACTAATTTAAAGGATAGCCGGAGGGTTAATAGTCGACGCGTCGTTTGAAGCTTTGTAAGATCCTGAAAGACGCAGGAATAAGTAGCAGGATTTAAGAGTGTAATAACGGACTGAAACAGAAGATGGCAGCACTGCATGTTCAAGGATGCCAGCTGCCGTTAAACCCCGAAGAAGAAGAAACTGTGTCCCAGAATTCATAGCGCGACCCTGCTGCGTTTCCAACAATGGTGGCAGCTAGTTAGTTTTAATATTACTCTTATTATTCTTTCTGGGTCACAAAATAAACGTTTAACATATTTTCAGGCTGGAATGTAGCTGTGTAAACCTCAAATATCTGCTCAGTTTATCAGGACACCACATATTTTCAAAAGCGCTCCGACGTTTTCGGAGACGTCTGTTACCCACTAGCTCGATAGCTAGGCGGGGGCTAGGCTAACTAGAGCCGTGAGAACACCGGACTCCCGGCAAATCGTTTTCAAACCCACCGCTGTCTTTCGCTACTCGGGTTAAATATATATCAGTCACTTAGATAAATTAAAAATGTTATTGTTTGGCTTTTTTCAGTGTTTTATTTGTTCCTGAGTAAATCAGTTTGGCTGAGATTAAAGTTATAGTTTTTACACAGCTGAATAAACGTCAAGCAGACAGCTGATTATCAGAAGTGTGAGATGCTCGAGAATTTACTCCGGTGTCCTTTTATATTTTAGATAGCAAGGAGTTTATTAAACTTCACCGAAACAATCTGCAAATGTCATTAAAATTTAATAAACTATCATCTTGTCTTTATTTTTAGTTAGCACAGACCTTAAACACTTAAAGCTGTAAGCTAATGATAGTTATATAAGAGCAGATGCTGCTGGTGCAATAAGCTGTACGTTTTACGTCCAATGGATGATGAGCTGATTAGTCCACTATCAAAATAATCGTTTGTGGCAGCCGTAGTGGTATCACAAACTGATTGCATGTTACTGCAAACTTGCCATTCAGTCTTAGACTGATAGCAGACTGATAGCAAACTGTCTTATTCCCATTTTAGACGACAACATAAGCTGCAGATGGTGTTAGAGGTGCAGCCTCAGCTGTGTCACTGGCTCGGTTTGTCTCACAGTCCCATCACTGGCTGTCTAACACACACTGGGTAAAACAGGCTGTTTATCTGTGTCTCTACATGAACACAAATGCACACAAACACAGATTTACTGATTTACACACACTGAGAATAACACACACTCCTTCATGTACAAGGACAATTCGTTGCAGTCCTTACCATATCAGCTCTGATTTGTATAGAATACACTGGCACCATATAAACAGGCTCCATAAACAAACAGCCCTGCATGCACCGGAGGAGAAAAAGCAACACTGCCACATACTACAACCCAGTTACACACAAATTCACAAACAGACGATAAAAGGGGAAGCAAAGCCGACCCAATCTGATCAGAGATCAGAGGAGAGCTGCTGCAGAAGCACAGCTTTAAAGACAGAGAGGAGGAAACAGCTCTCCTGCTGAGTGCAAAGACTGTGTGACACTGCACATCTGAAGAAGGGAAGCAGAGTGCAGGTGAGGGGGAAGCAAGCCCGGTAAATTCTGCAGCTCTGAATACATTTTCAAGAGTGAGGACGCATGAAGGATCAACACTGTAGGATCTGC
This sequence comes from Mchenga conophoros, assembly GCF_057382185.1. Taxonomy (NCBI): domain Eukaryota; kingdom Metazoa; phylum Chordata; class Actinopteri; order Cichliformes; family Cichlidae; genus Mchenga; species Mchenga conophoros. The sequence goes on from NC_140541.1 coordinate 38,502,436, forward strand.
AGGCAGGTCTGCTGTGATGTGAATGAGACATATCAGTGACATCTCATTAACATAATAAATATCTATTAAGCATGAAGGCGGTGTTCATGCGGCTCTGTTGTGGGCAGTTTAAAGAGCACGTCGACAAACTGCAGTGAAATTACAGCCGTTTACTCCAGCAGAGATTTCATCAAAGGCAACAAAGCAAAACCTGAGAATAATCTTTTATGGGCTTTGGTGAAGAAAATTACTTTTTAAACAATTTTTCTTTTCATTCATTTTTTGGGTTTTTATTTGATGTTTTTTGCAGCACGTTGAAAGAAACGGCTTAAACAAAACAAAATCTGTTCAAAACAGACCAAATAAAGAGCAGACGTTACATATACTACATATTTATAAGCTGAATAAGGGATGTTGCCACTGGAAACATTCATCATTAATTCAGTTTCTGCTTTGGTGGAACCAGCTCCCAGTCTGGATCCAGGAGACAGACACTATCTCTACTTTTAAGATTCAAACTTTCCTTTTTGCTAAAGCATATAGTTAGAGCTGGACCAGGTGACCTGAATCCTCCCTTAGCTACGCTGCAACAGGTGTAGGCTGCTGGGGGATTCCCATGATGCACTGGGAGTTTCTACTCCACTCACTATGTGTTAACAGACCTCTCTGCACTGAATCATATCTGTTATTAATCTCTGTCTCTCTTCCACAGCATGTCTTTATCCTGTCTTCCTTCTCTCACACCAACCAATCACAGCAGATGGCCCCGCCCCTCCCTGAGCCTGGTTCTGCTGGAGGTTTCTTCCTGTTAAAAGGGAGTTTTTCCTTCCCACTGTCGCCAAAGTGCTTGCTCATAGGGGGTCATATGATTGTTGGGTTTTTCTCTGTATGTAGATGTCTGTGATTTGGTGTTATATAAATAACATTGTTCCAAACCTGTGTTAGTGATCAGTAATATAATAATAATGCTCTGTATTTCCTGCTGTATGTTAAACTTGTTGAACTGGATTTTTAAAGACTTCCAGTTGCGCAAAGTGATGCTGAGACTGATGTCATCTGAGGTCGTTTCACGATCATTTTTCTACAGAATGACATTTATCATCTCAAAGCTTTTATCCAGTTTGAAAGACTGACTGAGCGGAACAGGAAAGCGAGTCCTCCGGCTTCATGGTAGATGAGCCTGCATGAGCACTGACAGCAGAGAAGCTGGTGCATCAGTTGGCGACTAGCAAACTCACACTAACCTTTCAGTGACAATCACCATTACCAAGCACACGGAGGCTAGCTTAACTAACCTCAGCTACAGGACAGCAGCATTAGCGTGAGCTGAGAGAACTTGTCCCCTTTGCTTACGAAGGGTTAACTTTGTGCTGTTCAAGGAGAGGAGACGTCTCTAAACACACGGCCTTTGTTCTTGCTTGCAGTGAGCGACTGCAGTAGGTGACGGCAGCTGAAAATTCATGTCTCATTCTTTTGTCTTTAAAGCTTTTCAAGTCTGGTTTCATCCGAGGGCTACAGAATTCCACTGGCAAAAATCAATATGCCTCTCAATGACCTCTCTTTCTCTTTCTGCAACTTTTCCATCCAGCTTCTTTCTTCTTTGTTCGCGAGTAAAAAAAAGAAGCAAAACAAAGACGAGGGCACCAAGAGGAGCGACGCTGCACACAGGACGGCTCTTTTTCAGCGAGCACACAAAGACAGCCAAGGTGAGAGAGTGAAAGGTGAGCAATTAGAACAAAATAATGGCTGACAGGAAGAAAGGGTCAGGATCGAGGATGAAGATGGGGGGAGTGATGGGGGGAGTGATGGGGGGGCGGGGATGACAGAAACACGGCAGAGGAAAAAGCTCAGATTTTACTGGAGGCACAAAGCGTGAAAAGGGAGGCAGCTCCAGTGCAGCAGACTGCTTCAGCACTGGTGCTCGAGGAGAATCATGAAGGTGATGCTTTGATGCGCCTACACACCTTTCCTTCATCCTTTGGGCTGTCACTCAAATGAACGACTGGTCCTGGGTGAGTTTTAGTTGATCTGTAATGAGAAGGAAAAATAACAGAGGTGAGGAAGACAAAGTGTAACGCTCTGAAACAATACTGCAACAAACGCTTTACTGCAGCCACGCACACGTACTCAGCATCACAGCCATGCTTTACGCTAACACGCCGCTTAGCTGTGTGACATCCGTCGGCACTGTGTGGAAGAGAAAGAACCCACTTGATGTATTCAAACTGCAGTCAGCAGGGAGCAACAACAAAGCCTTACTTGTGGTATTTATTACATTTTTAAGGTGTTTCTGTTATAGCTGTAATTTTCTGGCCCCTAAACAAGCTGCCTGCTGCCAGCCACCATAATAGCACACAACACTGACATTTAGATATCAGGTACATCGTTTCTGTGGCGATGCAAAAATTACAGCCTGCAGAATAAAACACGCCGTAAAGGTGTCAAGCTAAACGCTCACATTAGGCTGTTTTTATGAATAATGTGAGGAAATGTGACATATGCATCATTTCAGTGTTTAAATAAAGTAAGGCACATAAAGTATACAGTCCTGTGCAAGAGTCTTGAGCCACCCTCCTTTCTTTATATTTTGGGAGATATGTGACTGAAACGTGCAAACATACATGGAAACACAGCATGTACGGCAAAAACAGAGTCTGTGCTGAAGAAGCACAGTCTGAGCTCTCCGTCAGCTCTGTGAGGATCTTCAGGAACTGTTCTCCAGGCTTCCTGAAGGACAGTCAAAGCTCTTCCTCAGATGTTTCTGCCTTTGCTTGTGTTCTCTGTCAGGATGATCCCACACTGCTTCAGTGGAGCTGAGCTCTGAGGAGGCGCATCCATCACTGATGTGTGCTTTGTGTTTGGCATCACTATGATGCTGAAAAATGAAGCTGCTGCCAGTCAGATGTTTCCAGATGTTCCTGCGTGGTGGATCAGACTCTGTAATTCATCAGTTTAAGATCTCCAACAGCACTGACTGACCTGAAACCATGACACAGCCTCCACCGTGCTTCACAGATGGCTGCAGACGCTCACTGCTGGACCTCCTCCTGACCTCCTCGTACACACTGACCATGATGTGGATCCATCTCTCCATCACACCTGTTCCTCTGACCTTCAGTCCAGTTCTGGTGTCATTTTCAGCCTCAGCCTGTCCTCCTGTTTCCCTTCAGCCGTCCTTCACTGAATCTTCTCTGATGAGGCTTCAGTGAAGTGTGATCAGCTGAAGCTCCCGTGTCAGCTCCTGTGCTTCCTATTAACATGACTTTCAGATACCTTACGCTGTAGCATTAGCTACATGAACGAGAGGACTGAGTATGAGTGAAAACAGAAAGACCTGAACTTCTGCTCAACAGCACCTTAACAAGAAAGTCTGTCTCCTTGGACAGAAAAATATCTGGAGAAGTCGTGAGAGTTTTCCACAGGATGGTGTGATATAGTATATTATTGTTGAATGATTTATTCTTGCATGATGAGAGTTTGATGAGAGCTCCTTTAATTTAAAGTAAGTTGTTTGTGCCCTTGGAGCAGGCAGCTACAGCAGATCAGTGCTTGGTGATTCCTCGCAGCACAAACCTGCAGCACTAAAATAAAATGCATCGCTATTTTCCAAGAAATCCACAAGAGCTGCATGATCACCGGCAGATTCAGTTTAGCTGCCACAGTCAGGACACTGTAGCATTGTGCCTATAATCTGGCGAGCTGAGGCAAAGTGTGACTGACGTGTTCAGATGGGCCCGTTTAGTTATGCCTGCTGCTGGAGAGCGATAAAAACATGAAACCAGAACACGCTCTCAATGCATCGCTGTTGCGTTAACAAACCAGGATATCAACCAACCATCTGCGACGCACAACACCTGCCCGGACACGTAAGTGCAGCACACAGGGTGAAAGCCAGGAGCTCGAATATATCGAATATACCCGGTGATGTAACCCGCCTGCTAACGTGGGACCCTGAACCCTCTGCACAGAGAAACAAACCTGTGCTTTTAGAACCAATCAGGACCGATCAACGATAAAACACGTCGGCGACAGAAAGTTCACAGCAGATATTGAATTTCTGATAAAGCAGAGATGAGTCAGGAAGCTTGTGATTGTGTGTGGAAGATCATTTCCTGTGGAAGCCTTTCACACCGTGGGGACACGTGTGAATCGGAGCCGAGTTACTGACTGATAACATTTCTCCGTCAAGGCCAGACTCTGAAAAGCAGCCCGAGTGAATCTGTGTTTGCCGATGCTTGGGATGAATATTTTCTGACAAGCTGTGAGGCCAAACAGCTGAACTGTGTGACTTCTCAAAGTTAGAGATGGAAAGTAACTGCAGCGAGCAAGAAGACGCTTCACGCTGACGCATCAGCGAGCGTTTGTCTCTGCAGGCTGCTCACAGCTGGAATTATAGCCAGCGTGTCCACAAATGCTCATGAAATCATTTAATCAATGAATGTTTGAATCCCACCGCGCTGTCTGATATTCTAAGAGAAACAGAAGATCTGCTCATGTTTGACGTGTTTCTTTGATCCAGGTCATGAAGGTCATCTTGCAGTTGTTGCTCTCAGAGACTGTACGATGTTAGGATCCTTTTATTTCATGAAGAAATAACAGCGCTGCCAAGCAATCAAAGATAATCACATAAAGCTTCCTCTTAAATCCAATCTGATCTGAACAGACACACGAGCAGCTCATGGAGATTTTAACAATTAAAAGCGTCCTTACATTACAGCGCTTTGTTCTGCAGCCAGGCCACAGTAAGCTGGTCTTTTTATTATTCCCTGCACCGTTAATGTGCTTTTTAACTCTGCCTTTCTATTATTCATGCTGATTTTCTGCTTGGGCAAACCTCTGTGGTCATTATTCTCCAGATCTTTGAAGATAAGTTGGTGGTTTGTTGTGTGGTTTTAGGGCAGCGTTTCTAATTGCGTCTCTGCTCTTAGGTGAAATGCTGTTTGCAAATAAACAGATGAACACTTAAAGCCCCGTTAAAGGCAGGATGGTCCCAGTGCTCGTTAAGCAGTGATTTTACCAAATCTGGCGCCAAAAACAAATCGGCACTGCTTGTTGTTGATCTAAAATCAGACTGTTGTCCTGCCCGGTGAGCACGATTCACCAATAACTGCATATTCTGCATGAACTAAGAAAAAACACATTTAGACTGGGAGGAAGAAAATGATATTACTGAAATATTTCGTAAGCATCAGAGAAGCACGAGCACCTTTTGGGATCACAAACACACCTTAAGCTCCAGGGGCGCCATGACAACCAATCACGGCTAGAAAAGGATAGATAATCGATATGACAGACGAGAGGGGGCGAGGCAGGAAACGGCACGTCAGCTGCAGACACCGCTCTCGCCGTGTGTCGCATGCATTCACGTAATATGGCATGTGCTGAGGCTGTGTGACACACGTGAAACATGGCAACACAAACAGCAAAATGTGTTTGAGCTTGTTTTTCACTGCCTCTGGTTTTATGGTGTTTGACATTCTTAAAGACCATTCATGTCCATGCTGGGATCACTGGAGAGGAAACAGGAAGTCCAGCATCTGTCTGCTGTGAATGTCAGCAGAGTCGCCAGACTGACAGAGGAAGTGATGAAACAAAAGCTTTGACATAATTACTCGGTGACTGTAAGGCGTCCAGGCCCCACCCCTCCCTCACCATGCCTGAAGTACGGCTCTCGTGACAACGTTTCCAAAGTCTTTCTGTAACTACGCAGACGTTAACATGCCAGCTGAGGCTTTAACCTTATTCGATGTTAGAATTAGAAATGATAATATTTAAATCATCGGCTCAGTCTCAGAGTTACTGTGAAGGGCGGCATCACCCCCCAGTGATGCAATCACACATCCCACGGGCGAACAGTGGGACATCAGATTATGGCGGCGACCGCCAAGCACCGCTGTTATCACGCTCAGCGAGTTCAACAAGGCAAACCAATGGAACCGATCCAGACACTCATTTTGTCCTTTGGTGTCTGCATTAAAATTACTATTACAGATTTGATGTGTAATAGATTACTCTGGACAGGTGTAATCCTGTGGTGTAAACTACAGAGCAAAGACAGACTTTATTTGAGCAGAAGCTCATTCAGCTCGTTTTATTGGAGGATCTGAAAGGATGATAAATCCAAACAACAGTAAACATGAATGTATTTGGTCTGAGAAGAAAACGGTTTAAATAATCTCACGTGTTTGACTCAGAGGGGGTTTTGTAGGGGGGGGTTTACAGTAAATTTCTTCAAGCGCTGAACGTTTCTTGACCTTCAGGCAGGTGTCTGTAGTTTTTATGACTTTATCCCTGCAGCGATTTAGACTCAGAGCTCTCTGAGTGGGCTTTCACCCGTCCACTCTGAAACGTGGCTGGGTGGGCTATGAACCAGCACGCTCTGCTAAATGTCCACGTGGAAGGTTTGGAGAAACACTGTTTGTTGACAGGCCACCTGCTGCTTGTGCTGCATGCATGTAGTGGGGAGCAGCTCAGAGTGCTGATGCACGTACGAAGTGCAGGATTTCCATGAGAAAGACAAACGCTGTTTAAAGTGGCCGTTCTTTACTAGCTGCACCAACGTAAGGCTCAGAACAGAAAAACCGTTCTGTGAGGTCGGAGGGCGTAAACATGTCAGCGCGGCCTTTTTACACACAGTATTTAATAAAGACGATGATCTTTTCATAACCCTCCCGCTGACGTATAGATTTCTCTAGCACGGAAGCATTTTTGCTCATTGTTCATGCTGTGAAGAGGCCGTGAAACCGGGCGGTGGCTGGAAGCCAACTGTTTATTTTACAGTCCCAATAGCAGAAATAGGAAAACGTGCCGGTGTTTATTACAGCTGACACGAAGCCAGGCGCAAACATACTTCTGCTCATCGGAGGGCTCTGTGAGGAGTGAGCACTGGGCTGCTGTGTTTCTCCTCGCATCTCATTTCTATCTCTCATTTCAGAGCGAATCTCCTGAAGATGAAATTGTGCATTAAATATGTTGCAAACCCGTCTGAATATCAATGAGAGCCCGGCCCTCCTGTTTGGCTGCACTGGTCCCATTTGAATTGGTTTTTTTGCACACTGAACCAACCAAACGACTCGTGCAGTCATACGTCGACGCGATCCACACCCTCCTGTTTGCACGGTTAGGAGACTTCGCCCTCGCTCGCTAAATGTTGCACAAAGTCCCCTCTCATCCTTATTCATGCTTCGTGGAAATCCTCCCCAGATAAATAACACGAGTCCCCAGTCACCCCGGCTGTTGATGAGAAGAGATTCATTCTCGACTCGTTCATGAACCCTACTTCAGGAAGATAAAGAGTGCTGACGGTTAGGAAATACAGAATATATTACAGCGTCGTGTATAATACATGCCCGTTGTTGAGACTGTGGTACACTCTGCAGCTCAAGTCATAAAGGAAAGTTACCTATTCTTAAATGAGCCATTATCTACAGGCCATCTCTCCCTGATATTTAATTATAGAGGATCCAGCAGACATTTAGCTGCGTCAGCACGTTGAGGCACTTTTCTATAGAAGCATTAGAGATGTCACCGAGATCTACGATTCAATACCAGAACACTGAAAACGAGGCTGTTTCTATACTGCAGGTACTGTAGGCAGGTGTATGCACCAGGCTGCAACTGTTCCAGGAAGACGAGGAAGAAGAAAAACAAGACAAAGACGGAAACCACTGCACGTCCTACACTGGCCTCATAGCTCCGTCCTCACTAAAGGAAAATCCACAGAAGTCGACCGACGAAGGAGAAACGACCAACTCAATGAGCTTCTCATCCAAGTATTATCTTCTTATGTTATCCTGAAGTACACATGAGCTAATCTGAGAACGCTGGCTTGGCTGTAAGTGTGAAGTAGCGAGCGAATGCTTGTCCGGCCCTTTTCACTGCTGTGATTGGCTCCAGCTCAGCCGTGACTCTTAACTGCATAAGCAGAACAACAAACGGTCGGATTCGGCAACGTGACCCGCCTTAGTTGTTGGTGGCTCGCATGTTTTTGGCTGTTTAATTAACCAGATATGAACTTTTCCCGTGAACATGTACGATGTCAGAAAGCACTGAGGCGTAGCACAAAGTGCTCGTGTGAATGGGTGGAGGAAGCACGTTGAATACGGTGCTTTTAGAGCAGAAACACATCACATAAGAACTAGTTCATTTACCAGTCACACCCACTGCATTTAACATTCATCTTTCTTTGTTGTGGGAAACAAAACGCCCGTTCACATGACATGCTCACTCACACTGACAGCTCGCAGGCTGCAGGTGGCTGCAGTCCTCATTAACTGCAGCTAATTACACGACGTGTTTCATGTGCATCACAGTCGTAACGCATTCACATCGGTGTGTTTATCCATCATTATGTCACCTCGATCGTGGCTCAAGAGTTGGGAGTTCCCCTTGTAATCGGAAGGTTGCCGGTTCGAGCCCCGGCTTGGACAGTCTCGGTCGTTGTGTCCTTGGGCAAGACACTTCACCCGTTGCCTACTGGTGGTGGTCAGAGGGCCCGGTGGCGCCAGTGTCAGTGCGCCCCAGGGTGGCTGTGGCTACAATGTAGCTGCCATCACCAGTGTGTGAATGTGTGGATGACTGGATATGTAAAGTGCTTTGGGGTCCTTAGGGACTAGTAAAGCGCTATATAAATACAGACCATTTACCATTTACCTGGAAATCCTGTAGCACGAGCAGGTGAAGGTGGCTGCACGCTGCACGCTGTCTGTGCTGACGGTTAATCCACACAGAGTCATTCCAAACAAAACCAACCAATCCTGAGCCGCCTACGTCAGTAACGAGGTACACGTATCAAGGTGAAGGAGTAACGTAGCCTCAGCATGCTTTTCTAACCCTGATAAACTGGTAATATTTTAAGTCTTCAGTTAAACAAATATGACCGAGCCTGTGTTACTCTGACTGGACACACGGACGAGAAACAGCTGCTCTGAGCATGTTATCATGCAGCAGGTGTGACCACAGTCATGTGATCAAATCAGACCGTTGTCACGCTGCGGTCCACAGACTACTGCAAAATTAAAAACTCATCACAGAAGGACACGATCTACACGAGGTGTTCATGCATGCGGTCGCTTTCCTCCTGCGCTGAGACCAATTACAACAATATTTAAAAGGTGAATGTGATAAAGGACGTGTTGCGTGTGCACGCAGGGCAGCCTTACAGCCAGAGCAGGTCTTCATCGACAGCCAACGACCTTCCACATGAAACACTTTTCTTCTTCTATTTCACTGTAACAGTTCAAACTTCTCAGGTTCTTAAACGGATGCTGAGCTTGTCCTTGTTGACTTTGTCCTGAAGAATCAACAAACCAAACTTCCTGCTAAAATCCCAACCGCTGCCTCTGTGTGATGATTGGCAGACAGCACCTCCCACGCACGCACATCGTGTCGAGACTGCTCGCCGTAGTTTCAACTGTCACAAGGCAACAAGATGGCTCGGTATAAGAGCGACTTGTGACTGACACTGCAGCAGGGGACTTGTCAGGGTAACAGCAGAAGGGCAGCGCGTAGGTGGGTGACGCCGCGGAAAACAAACGGCCGTACAATGCAGCCGAGCAGCGTGTGCGTGCCTGATGGCGCCGAGCTGTCAGTCGGGGGCATGTGTCAGTTTCACAATAACCAAACACAAGAGCGTGCACATCGTGTTTCACTGAAGGAATCTAACGGTAACGTCTAACTCTTGACCCTTTGAAAGCCTGCTAGCAGTCAGCCTTGAAGCGCTTTTTCTTTCACGCCTGCTTGTAGAGCAAAATAACCGTGTTTGCAGGAAGTCTCTTCCTATACCGCCTCCCTCGGAAAAACAAACAAAATATTCCAATGGTGATCAAACTACGACTTTACAGATGTCAGAACCGCTCACAAAAGGCAGATGGAGGTCCTCAAATGCTGTCATTGGGGAGCGTTAAGGAAAGTCCAAAGGAGGAAAAGCTCAAGTCTGGTAGCTGCCGTGACAGTGCGACTCTTACGGCATGCATGGATCTAAGCATGCACGTTCAGAATAAACTCATCGTTTATCGTAAACCCACACCATCCTCACGATTTAGCACCGCTTCTGTTTCAGCCTCAGATACTCACAGTTCGATGGCCTTGTTCCACATGATGACGTATCCGGACAAAACGAAGGACTCGATGTTGACGATGTGTGTGTTCCCGCGCTCCGTCCCCACATACAGCCATTTACTCTGAAAGGGCAGGTGGCAAAATGTGATCCTGCAGAGAGAAGAAGGAAAACCGGCTGAGCGTCAGCCAAACAACGCTTTGTGCGTCTCTGGGTCAAACACATAACCACGCACGTCTCTGAGTGTTAGGACACTAATATACGCCTGGTGCTGCTTATGCTGATGTGCTTATATGTGTCCAACGTGTTGTCCATGTGAAACCTGCTCAAGACATCATTTTAAAGATATAAAGATAAGAAATGTCTTAAAAAGCAACGTAAGAGCAGGCGAGCCTGTGACGTGAGGTAATTACACTGAAGTCTTCTCTCTGGTGTTTTGTTGCCTGAGTGTAACTGATGCAGGAGTGTGTGTGTGCTGTATGTGACACCGTGTCACTGTCACAGTCATTTTCTCCGTGATAAGCTCCCTTCTTCAGACGAGTCAGAGCCTGACTCATGCACGGACGTCACGGCCTGACTCATCCTTTGTCGAGGCTTAATTTAGAACTGTGTTGTTGCAGGATAGCACCTTTCACGCAGGTATGATTGCCCACATTTGCTCTTCCTGCCCTTTAATGATGCAATTCCTGCTTTTCTCATGTGAGAGGAACTTTTTCCCTCAGTCTGCAAGTCCGGCAGAAACACTCTACTTATGGTACTTCACAGAAACTCCCAGCAGTAAAAGCTTGATCTTTTTATGTCTTCTGTAACATTTCACACTGTTGATATTCGCTTCAAGCTTAGCCTGGTCCATTCCAGAAACACCCACCATCATTCTGCACAAAACTTTACATTTGATGTATGAATTACTGAAAACTGTCCCGTCTGCTAAGACAGACAGCGTGGAGAGAAGGGGATGCGGACCTAAACGCAGACAAACGGAGGCGGATGTTAACAAAAAGCGAGCCTTTATTTAGGGCTGCAGCAAACATTACAAAACAAAAGGCAGGAAGGGAACTACCAAAAGCTAAAGATGAAACCTGGAAACACGGCGGGAAGAACGGCAGAGGAAATGCAGACGATCCAGAAACAAACAGAGGAACAAACACACAGAGACAGCTGGGAGCGACCGCACAACGAGACCGGAGGAACGAAACCGACGACACTCACGTAGCGCACGAGACTGTCAAAGTAAAACAGGAAACACGAGGAGGAGGAGCACACAGACCGGAAACGCACATCTATGACACACAACACTGTGTCGCCTACAATCAGCAAACCTGTGTGAACGTGCGTCTCCTGGAAACAGCCGATAACAAATATTTCATCTTTTTTTTTAACTGTTCAGAATTTAATGTTTGGAAAAAACATTTTTTATTATTACTTTGATGTTTCGGGTGTTTTTCACAACCACATAAACACTTACACTCCTGCTGAATAACACATGATGTTATTGCACAAGAAAATAACTGTGATGCGAGGCTGCTTCTTCACCATCTGGTTTTGTGAGCAGAGAACAAAGACCAGAGCAGTAAGTCACTCTCATGCTGATCACTGTGGAGCGGATCAGCCCAACAGCCACCCAGCAAGGCAGAATTATTAGACAGAAGACAAATGAGAGGGCAGGCGATTCAATAAGGATTTAAGGGGCTCGAGGAGATGATGATATTCAAACTGGCCTGGGGAAAGGTGGGGTGTGCAGCAGAGGATTACACAGGCGTCTATTCCCACAACAAGCATTTAGGCTTCAGACGTCCAATTTGTACATTTCCTTGTTTAAAGAAGCATTTTATTCATCGTTATTACTTCGAATGGATACACAAACATCCATCCAAGAGCACAAATTCTGAAAAATGTTGACATTAAATGTTTAAATTGCTGTATTTTAAGAACCAGACCTGGAGTTTCACAGCGAGTCGTGATAGCGTCCCTGTGGACGCAGAGGAAGAAACTCCTTCTTTAGAAAAGCCTTTCAGCACTGAGTGCTTCAGTTTGAGATAATCGCTCGCATAAAAGACAAAGTGTGGAAGAAATGAGACGACCACAGGAAGTGGGAGGAGGCCCGTAGTGATGAATACAGATATATAAGGAAAATCAAAGCTTTTGTTTTAGCGGCACCATGCAGCATCATAATTATCGATCTGAATAAAGAAGAAAAGCATGACTTCAGCTGCTGGCAGAGCAGCAGCTCAAATAAATACTCCTAACGAAGGAAACGGATGCAGAGATTAATCAAATTGGTGACTTCATCTCAGGAACCAGTAACCTCGCCATCTGCTGTGCATGACCAGTGACCAGGACGTCAGGAATCCCACATCGACTTCCTGTATCAGCAATAGGGCTGCCACGATTAGTCGACTAGTCACGATTACGTCGACTATCAAAATCGTCGACGACTGATTTAATAGTCGACGCGTCGTTTGAAGCTTTGTAAGATCCTGAAAGACGCAGGAATAAGTAGCAGGATTTAAGAGTGTAATAACGGACTGAAACAGAAGATGGCAGCACTGCATGTACAAGGATGCCGGCTGCCGTTAAACCCCGAAGAAGAAGCAGCTGTGTCCCAGAATTCATAGCGCGGCCCTGCTTAGTTTCCAACAATGGCGGCAGCTAGTTAGTTTTAATGTTACTCTTATTATTCTTTCTGGGTCACAAAATAAACGTTTAACATATTTTCAGGCGAGAATGTAGCTGTGTAAACCTCAAATATCTGCTCAGTTTATCAGGACACCACATATTTTCAAAAGCGCTCCGACGTTTTCGGAGACGTCTGTTACCCACTAGCTCGATAGCTAACCGGGGGCTAGGCTAACTAGAGCCGTAAGAACACCGGACTCCCGGCAGATCATTTTTAAACCCACCGCCGTCTTTCGCTACTCAGGTTAAACATGATATATGAGTCACTTAGATAACTTTAAAATGTTATTATTTGGCTTTTTTCAGTATTTTATTTGTTCCTGAGTAAATCGGTTTGGCTGAGATTAAAGTTTTTACACAGCTGAATGTCAAGCAGACAGCTGATTATCAGAAGTGTGAGATGCTCCAGAATTTACTCCGGTGTCCTGTTATATTTTAGATAGCAAGGAGTTTATTAAATTTTAATGAAATTTGCAGATTGTTTCGGTGAAGTTTAATAAACTATCATCTTGTCTTTATTTTTAGTTAGCACATACCTTAAACACTTAAAGCTGTAAGCTAATGATAGTTATATAAGAGCAGATGCTGCTGGTGCAATAAGCTGTAGTTTTACGTCTAATGGATGATGATCTGATTAGTCGACTAATCGCAAAAATAATCGGTGACCAGTCGACTATCAAAATAATCGTTTGTGGCAGCCCTAATCAGCAAACACTCGTATTATTATTTTACTACGACGGCCGACAGTCATCACAGAGCGGGTCTCTCTGCTGAGTCATGCGTTATGTGATGAGGTATTAGGACACTGACTGTCAGAGGTGCAGCCTGGAGACACAGAGCTAAATGGAAAGGCAGCGCCTGTGATGGATGATGCACGATGCCCTTTTCTCCTTTTGTCTTACAGCGTGACTCGCTGCTCTTCCGCTGAGCGGTTCTGCCTCCTACCTTATCGCACCGACAGGCAGGTGGGACGCTGCTGAAAGAGGGTTTCAACACCTTTGAATCAAAGCATTACTCCTAACATTTAGCTCAGAGCCTGTGTGGGCAGACTGGCTGTATCGCGCACAGCTGCGAGGCTGTAAGACTCGTAGACTCTTATGCGATGACGCCAGCTGCAAAAATAGCTCAATCAGAGACTCCAAATGCGAGGATGGAATGATGTAAACATGATAAAGTGATTAGAGTGGGTTAGATTACAGAAGCAGTGGCTTACAGTCAGCATCAGTGTAACCACAGCATCACTTTCTACATATTCAGCAGGCAGCAGCATCTCTCAGGCTGCAGGTAACATCCAGCCCCACCAACATCCATGAGCCTGATCTCATAAATAAACATAATAATGTTGAAGAACGCTTGTATATGTTCGGCCACAGCTACAAACAGGACGTGCAGAGTGAGTGTGCTGTGTTAACAGTGCAACATCACTCTGTAATAACACACGAGCACCTCCTCCCATGTCTGAGGCATCTAAGTGAAATCTGCTCACCTCCAGGCTCCTGCTTAAATAATCAGTTGTTAATATCTTTGCATTAAAACAAATACTTGTGTTGAGGCTCTGTTACAGGCACAAAGTCCTCTCCTGTCCTGTGTAACACACTGTTCACACTGCAGCGCTTCCTGGCTGTGTTATGATGTGCTGGCGACTCTGGCTCACAGCTCGTTGTTCTCTTGCTTCTTACGGGAAGTTTCAGCAGAGAGAAAACGGCCTCCATGACTCAGATGAAGCAAACAGAGTGAGTCTTACCTTCACTCGCCTGTATTAAGAGTGTAACCTGCCAGCAGCTGGATGAGAATGATGATTACATACAGTTACAGCGAGCACAGAGTTATGTTCACTAAATGTCCTCGCACAGAGAACAGGGAGGCTCGATGTTCAAAGCTATGAAAAGGAAACTTTTTCCTGCTGTAAATATTTAAGGACCTCATCTGTGGCATCGCACTCTCAACAGGCTCTGACCGTTTATCAATGTTTCTCCACTTGTTTAACGACTCAGACACCGTCAGAAACCACAGAGTTAGCTGAAGGTTACTGTGTGTATTTAAGCTGACGGAGCCAACGATCCTGACAGGACCGCAATATTATGTGTCTGGAATAAAGCATGCAGCAGCGGAGGTCCACCTACAGCGAGGACCAGAGATGGGCAGTAACGCTGTAATCCGATTACTTTTTTCAAGTAACGAGTAAAGTAAGGGATTACTATTGCAAAAACGGTAATTAGATCACTGTTACTTTCCCGTAGGAACGCTGCGTTACTGCGTTACTAAAACCGTGATTTTCTTGCAAGAATGTCTCACGACAGTGACGTAAGCGAGTGCGACGTTCGTGACAACAGCTGTGTGCAGATCAACAGTGGATCATATATCGAGTGCAGAGAGAGTATGAGCGTGCAGCGTTTAAAGCGTGGAAGTACTGACCTTACTTTGAGTTTGATTCCATAAAAAGTGACAAAAACATTAGTGTCCGCTGTGCGTGGGAAGAAAACTTCTTTTTACAGCGAAAAAACCCCTAAACTTCCAACAAGCACCGAGTAGCTACGACGTAATGGGAAACTCACAGAGAAACTCGCGGATTCTTCCACTGACCGCGGCACACCTGCACCAGGGTAACCAGGGTGTAAATCGTGTTTTTAAAAAGTAACTAAGTAATTACTTTTGAAAATAAGTAATCAGTAAAGTAACGGGATTACTTCTTTGGGGAAGTAATCAGTTACCGATTACTTTTTTCAAGTAACTTGACCAACACTGGCGTGGACACTGCAAACTTGAACACAGCAGCTGAGGTGCAGCAAAGGTTCATACTGATTCCTGCTCCCTTACAGCAGCAGCCTGCTCTTTCCCCCTGCAGACAGAAATGGCAGCCTGCAGGTATCAGAATAATTGAACGGTGCTACACTGAAGCGCCTGTGTCTGAACGTGCTCGGCTAAGCCGCTCACAGCATTTTGCCCATTTGGGTCACTCAGAGGCAGCGTTTGCATCAACTGAGTGACCCTTTGAGGTTTTCCTGAGGAGGAAACTGGGGGAAAAGTTTTTAAAACCAAGCATCAGCATCCAGAGGCCATTGTTTGGCATTAATGTTTAATGGCAGAGAGCAGAAAATGTGCTGCTGATGGGAAAAAGCAAAGAGCCAATAGACAGAAGGGGCTGAAAAATGGAAAAACAAGCGAGCCGAGGATGGGAATCTCTTTCTCCATTCAGAAACCAACGAGCTGAGCCAGAAGTCAAGACACACAGAACACACTCAGCCTGCTTCAATGAACATAGGACTTGATCACATTTGTACCAGCTGGAGGAAACGTAGTCTGTACCAAGTAACGCCTGCTGGCTTTGACCTTCCTGCAGATAATCAGCCAGTATTGTCCAGTGTTGCAGGAGCTGCAGCTGGCGTCTCAGCCCTCTCTTTTCTGAGACTGGCACGAGGTGTCAAATATGGAAGCTGTACAGACACTGACACGCAATCAAGACATCGAGCAGGTACTGTTACACCCACATCACCCCCACCCCACCAGAACGATGACTTCTGAAACAGAAGAGGAGCAAAGACACCAGATTCAGCTCTCTGACTGCTGTTCGACCCAGGCCGTCATCAGCAATGTGTTTTTAAAGTGTTGCACAGGTGCAGAAGCCTGTTTGCTATAACCGTGTAAACACTGCTTCATGTGGTTTTCAGGGTTTAGGTGATCAAATGTGAAACGAGTCGGCTGTGGCAGGGGCGTGGTGTCGCGGGGGTCATCGGCTGAGGTGGAGCAGAGCTTTTAGCCAGCATCAGAGTTCTGTCCTACATCTGAACAACACTCTGCTTCTCCATCTTTAGGACGCAGCCAGCATGACCCCAGAGCGTGCAACAGATCCGCTTTTCTGCAGGAGACATCGTGTCAGGTCACGTTTGGTGTAACGGACACATTTTCAGTTCAGTTGTGAAGAAAGCCAAAGTGGTAAGGCTGTTCCTCTAAGCACCCACACTCTGCTGTTTGGCTTTGGATACTGATGCCACAGCTGAGGCTGCTAACCAGCACATGGTTGCTGGGATGGGATGTAGCTACAGACCATCGGAGCCGCTCTGGGTGAGAAGGTGTCCACCTCTATGCCTCTGCTGTTTTTAGACGTAATGATACAACACAGAGTTAATAAATCATGATCCTCAGAGGAGGATCAGTGAGTTTGAAGTGTACACACAAACACTCAGCTCGAGCTGATTCGCTTACCAAAGGATGACATCATGAGGCCTATGTCCATCTTTTTATACAGATTTTATGTGCGAGTGTGTGCATACCTCTCTCTGTTAAACTTGAGTGAATGCAGGATGGCCGGCCGCCTCTGGCGCAGATTCCACAAGTGCAACGTGTCGTCTGCACAGGCTGAGACCAGCGCCCCCTGGAGGACAGAAAAGACACAGCCTGTAATCCTTCTGCACAGCAAGAACTGCTCATACACAGACTCTGCAGGGCAGTCATAATAAAGCCACTGCATGAACATGAGCCCATCTCCAAACATCTGCTTACTGTCCTCACACCTTCACATCTGGGCTCTGCATGAACCCAATCAGATATTTGTTTGTCCAACTTTCCACTGAAACACAGTCGCAGCATCACAGACAGAAGCAGGCAGTGGTGACCATAAGGTGGAGCATCGCCTTCATAGCACACATGATTTGATTTTCTCTATTTTTCAAAAATGACTCATAAATGTGATTTTCTCCACCAATTACAGCGAGACAATGAAAGCATTAAGAAAACTGTGAAAGCGTATCTGTGAGGATTAAAGGCCTTGACTTTTACAGGTTACAGCTACTACTGAGCCTGTACATGGAGAGAAATAATGAAAATAATCTTCTATGTTATTTCACGTCTCCCCGCCCCGCATGGAGAGACGGTATAAATATATTAGCCTCTTTTCTTTTTACATAATCTCACCGAGAGCTTTTCTTTGGATTGAAGTCGTTCGTGTCTTGCACATCATATAATTCCATCCCACTGGGATTAACACGGCCTCACACTGACTTGGTAATTGCCCATTAAATTGCACTTAGTTTTGCTCTGAAACAGCTTCCACAAGTGAAGATAATGTTTCCAATGTTTGCAACCTGACTACTTCTGCAATCACTGTTCTGGAATAATAATGTCCCTGTTAGAGTGGCACCGTTTCATTAAGTGAAAGTAAAATCAAAAGCATGTGTGTGTGTGTGCGTGCGTGCGTGCGTGTGCGTGCGCGTGCGTGTGTCGGTTCGTGCCATTATTTCTCTTAAATGATTCGAGTAACTGTTCAAAATCACGTCTGTCCTGATTCTTTCAGATCAGGCGGTTCTTTTGCTCTAACGTGAAACAATAATCTATGTGATGCACACGAGCTTCAGTTTCTTGCGTGTTAATGAGACGCTGAGTATTTGCTTATTTGTAGCTGGACTTTTTAAACTTGATTTAAATACTGTATTTTGTCTTTATATGGTAACATTGTTGCGTAAGATTAGTGACATTTAAACCCCAGTAAACCTGTGATTCAGTGCTCTGGCTGATTCTTAACACGGTCTGAAGCTTAAAGATTATTTTAACTATGCTGACTGAGACAGTGATGCCCCCCCCACTAATCACCCATCTCTCCCAGTATGCAGCAGAAAACACTGTAAGTACTGTACTGGTGGTTCAGCACAGCTGTGCTGTTTTTTCTGCACTGCATGTAATTTACTTTGTGTTCAGCTTTAAGCTTCTTTTTGTGATAAAAGCACCTCTAATGTTTTTTGTGCACGTTTTAAAAATGACATATTGCAGTTTGGATGTCTGCTGGTCCTGGGGAGGAAGGTGCAAAATCCTTTGCCATTGAGTGAGATTGTAATAAGTGTTTGCTGAGTTAGCAGTGACCACAGTATGAATTCAGTGGATCAGCTGAGGTAATGGCTCGGTCACACAGTAGTAAAAATAGGACAGCAACCTCCCTGTGACTGGGAACAATGGGAACAATGGGAGGTTTCACTGCATTTTGTTGCAAGTCGTTGTGGATACCAGCTTTTGGCATGACCTGGAGTCAGCCTGTAGCAGTAAGTGCAAACTAAACTGGCTGTATTGTGGTTGTATTGCTTCTGTAACCTTTGAGTGCCTTTGTGTTTTTGTCGTTGCATCACCGGGAATGTCGAATTTGTGTTTCAAATCTACGCGGTTCTGGACGAACGCTGAATGTAAGTAGTTCATGTGAACTTCTGTGATGACAGCAGATCTTCTCTGGTCACAGTGAATCGAAACATCATCATCAACAAACTGCAGACTGACAGCAGACTGACTCGCTGCTGTTCCTTCTCTGTCTCGAGGCACTAAAGTTGTGAGAGGTCACAGATTTCATCCTCAAACATTTCAAAGGCAGCTAGACTGCAAGTCCACCACACAGAGTTACAGTAACTCTGGTCGTGCTGCAGCCTCCTGACTGTAGTAACAAACCAACAGGGTGCTCAGTTTAACTCGACTCTGTCAGTTGATGCGTTTTGTCAGGATTGAACGAAGCCCAGTTTTTCTTCTGTAGCTCCATTTACAAATATCCTTACATGCTGACAACAGGCACGTGTGATGTGCTTGGGTTTCACTGCAATGCAACATAGCACTGCTAGAGTTGCTCAACATCATGTTTCATGAACACTCCTGAAGAATCACTGCACTTCATAATTGTCAAAGGGCAGCAGGGAAGTTTTTCGAGCAGCCAAGAACGGAGAAGGCAGAGGAGGAGAGAGCAAAACAGAGTGAGGTGGAACAGCCGCTAATGAAGAAATCACTCCAGACGGGGAGAAGAGAGAAGCGAGGCAGACAGGGTGAAAGCCTGTCGTCAATTATCTTGATGTCTTGATGGCAACAAAGGGAAGATAACCAGGCACAAGTACAGTGAACGGCATGGGTGGAAATGAAAGCCGTGCCAAGAGAAATTACACAGAAAGACATCAGAACATCTCTTGGTGCACGTATCTCTACCTGTACTCAAAACCAGGTGAGGATGAGCCCCGTAGTCTAGATAGCAGCTCCTTTCAAAAAGCAAGAACAGAGACAAACAAAGGATCTGCTTAAATCCACCAGAACCTTTCATCTTTTGTCTGTCTGTATTGATCTGGTCAGTAGGAATGACTATTAAGACACTCATCACAGTACACACTAATCGTTCATTAACTAATCAATATCTAAGCCTCATCATGGCCTGACATTAATCAACACTTTTCAGAGGAACTCCCTGAAAAGTGAAAAAACAGAGCTGAACTCAGCAAACTGTGGAGCACGTTAAACCCGACGCCGTTCAGAGCAGCAGTGAGGGGAATAATGTTCGCTCACTTACAAAGAAATGAGCGGTGTCTGATTACAAATGTATTTTAATTTAAAGGAGTGAATATCAACCCCCACGTCACCGAGTAAAAGAAGCATTTCAGCCCAGTCACAATCGAGCTCTTTGGCGTCAGCTCGACCTGCTGTGTTTGGAGGAAGAGGAGCGAATGATGTGACTCGTACAACATCATCGTGGTTGGGGCTGCTTTTCTGAGACGCGTGACACAAAATGTTGGACCTGAGCCTCCCTCAGCCACAGTACTGAAGAGTGGTTATGGACGTGTTACCTGAGTCACTGACCCACTGCTTTGGTTTTACGATGTTCTTACTTTCTGTATCTTGTATTTCCTAGTTTCTTAGTTAGTATTTGATCCTGTTCATGTCTTCCTCTCCCCCCCTCTCGTCTTTTGGATTAGTGCCGGCTGTGTTTCCCAGATGTTTCCTCTTTGCCCTGCTCCCCTCTTGTATTGAGGGTCTGATTCTTCCTTGTTCCCGGCCGTGTGTTCTGCCTGTTTAGTCTCATGTGTATTCTCAGCTTAGTTAGTTTTGTATTTCTGGCGTTCAGCAGTTTTGGGTCCGTTCCTGCTGCCACACACAGCAAACTTGACAGGATGGGTCTGTTAGTACGACAGTGACCCAAAACTCACCACCAGGGCAACAAAGGAGCGGCTAAAGAAGAAGCACATTGAGGTCATGGCGTGGCACGCCTCAGGCACACAGATAATCTGTGCAGGGAGCTGAAGCTCGGAGAGTTTCTGTACGGAGCAGTGAGCCTGATGACCAAAAACACGTCATCGTATCGTCTTTGGCTTTTTTATAAGATCGAATGATGACAGATACACGTTAACACTGGTTCAAGCAAATCAAGCTACCAAAGTGCGAAGACAACCTTGGAGACCTCTGCTACTGACCCGTTCATAACATGACTGAAGTCTGTGTGCTGTGAAGCAGAGAAGAAGAAATGAGGGGTGACTCCAGAATTCAGCACATTGCTGTACGTTTACACCTAAACACAGAACCACGCGTCGCGTTCGGTCCCTGCTCAGCTCAATAATCGCCTTTTTCTTACATTAGCACTCTGCTCTCTTTGCCCCGACTCCGGCACCAAACCAGCCTCTTTACATGTTTTATTCATTAAACATAATAATGAATTCAGAATAGAGAAACGCACACATTAATTAGCCCATTCATACCCTCCACTGACAGTGCCACCAAATAATAATCTATAAATATTTTTGCTCATCAAATACGAAGCGAGAGGCCCACGAGGATGGTACGAAATTACTAAGTAATAAAAGACACGACGTGTGTGGGGGTTTGTGTGCTAGAGGACAAAGACGCTCTTCGTGCATGCAGCGCTCTCGAGTACCTGAGAAGTGGCCTCGTTTGTGGGTTGGTGCTGCGTGTCTAATGGGGAGAAGTCATTACACCTCACTGAGTGTCAAGATCAGGTCTGAATGCACGAGCCAACCAGGGCAGCCCACGCACCGAGTCCACGAGAGGGTTCTGACATGGAGCACTGCTATTATCCACTCTGTCAAGCGATGGGAGGACCTGCAGTCAGTGAGGGAGCATTAACATAGAGTGCGTGCTACACCATGCAAACATATTTATGAGCAAAAATTCATTTCTGAATCCCGCTGAAGACGAAGAAACCTGGTGGATTTCAGCTGGTTGGGGACAAAAAGTAACTGCACGATTAAAACATATATCTGGATGATTTTAACGTCAGTGAGGAGTCAGCTGATTCACTCTGGTTTTGGTCTTCTGTGTGTGAAGTGCTGCCTATGAGCTTTGCAGCATTTGAGTGATTCTGCCTCTGACAGATGATGGGCTTTAACGTGGATCACGAGCACTGATCTTTCTCCATCCCCGTCTCTTCCCATCGTTCTGCTATAATTTAATCTTGTTTTAGCTGATAAAAAACTGTGTCTGCTGTCTTCTAGGAACATGTGATCCGTCCTTCAATCTTGCTGGTCTGCATCTTAAAGTAACTCATCTGTATTTACAGTCCTGAAAGCGTCCTCTGTGGATTCAGGATGTTGTCAAGAGCACTGATACTTACAAATATTCACGAACACTATATATATATTTAAAAAGCCCCCACTCGCCCCTGCAGGCGGTTTACCCTTCAAGCTCGGGTCCTCTTCCAGAGGCCTGGGAGCTTGATGATCCTGCGCAGTATCTCTGCTGGTCCTAGGACTGCGCTCTGCCGGACAGAGATCTCCGATGTTGTTGGAGACTGGGGAGCATGCTTTTTTTATTTTGTGCCCCATTTTTGTGGAACAACCTCCCTCAAGATATTAGGCAGGCTGCTCTGTGGAGGTTTTAAAGCTAAGTTAAAGACTTACATGTTCACCATATCTTATGTGTCTTTAAATTGTTGTCAGCGTTTAAATTGTATTGCTTTTATTTATTTATCTTCAAATAACTGTTCAGCACTTTGTTTGATAGCGCTTTATAAATAAAGTTGTTGTTAATAATGATAATAATGGATCGCATTTATATAGCGCTTTTCTGTTGTTGTTTTTGTTGTTATTGTTGTTGCTGTTCCCAGGACTGCGCTCTTCTGGACAGAGATCTCCGCTGTTGTTCCCGGGATCTGCTGGAGCCACTCGCTTAGCTCGGGAGTCACCGCACCTAGTGCTCCGATTACCACGGGGACCACCGTCACCTTCACCCTCCACATCTTCTCGAGCCCTTGGTACTCCTCCAGCTTCTCGTGTTCCCTCTTCCTGATGTCGTTGTTATTCAGTATCACTACATCGATCACTACGGCCGTCTTCCTCTGCTTGTCTACCACCACTATGTCGGTTGGTTAGCCATCACCATTTAGTCCGTCTGTATCTGGAAGTCCCACAGGATCTTAGCTTGGTCATTCTCCACCACCCTTGGGGGCGTGTCCTATTTTAACCTCTGGACTTCCATTTTTTTGTTACATATAACTAACTATGACTATAGATGGTTTATATAAAGCTGAGGGTCCATGCTTCAGCACTTCAGTCTCCTTTTGGTCCCTCTGTTCTATATTAGTGTTGGACAGAGACAGAATTACTATTCAAATACTTATCGAACCATTTTTTAAAACACACACACACACACACACACACACACTTCATGCTTTTAAAAATCCACTAATATGACAAGATACACTTGAACCCACACACTGCTGTAACGTGCTCTCAGCTACACTCTTACACTATTACAAAAACATTTGGGTGCTTAAACACACACACACACACACACACACACACACACACACAACCTGTCTATAGAAAGTACAGCAATAAACTGCTGTTAAAGTCCTAAAATGCACAGTATGACACAGCACTGTCACGTGTAAGCCCACACCACAGTTTGTCAGGGTGGAAAAGAAGAGGAGAGAATAAAAACCACATCGGTGTAACTAAGCACTGCTCACAATGATCCTTCATTTAAAACAGTGACATGTGCAGTGTTTTGGCTGCTGCCACTCAAAGATCAGTTAACTGAGAGTTAATCATGTTTACTTATAAATGTCACGACCATCAGCCTGCAAATGAATTCAACTAAATCTTCATTTACACAATTGTAAAATGCACACTATGCATAAAGTATAATATGACTGGTTGTTATATGGTATTAAAGCTTCCATTGTAAAAGATCATCATACACTGCAGTGTTGAAGTCTTCTGCTGACACAAAGCTTTCCAGAAATCCTGCCTGCATCAGATGCTCCGTGAACAGTTGAGCGTGTGTGGCCCTTATAAAGGTCCAGTCAACCAAACACTGTGTGAGAAAACACAGTGTGGTGACGAGAGATGGGAAGTAGCGCGTTACTGTAATCCCATTACTTTTTTCAAGTAACAAGTAAAGTAAGGGATTACTATTGCAAAAACGGTAATTAGATTACCGTTACTTTCCCGTAGGAACGCTGCGTTACTGCGTTACTAAAACCGTGATTTTTTTGCAAGAATGTCTCACGACAGTGACGTAAGCGAGTGCGACGTTCGTGGCAACAGCTGTGTGCAGATCAACAATGGATCATATATCGAGTGCAGAGAGAGTATGAGCGTGCAGCGTTTAAAGCGTGGAAGTACTGACCTTACTTTGAGTTTGATTCCATAAAAAGTGACAAAAACATTAGTGTCCGCTGTGCGTGGGAAGAAAACTTCTTTTTACAGCGAAAAAACCCCTAAACTTCCAACAAGCACCGAGTAGCTACGACGTAATGGGAAACTCACAGAGAAACTCGCGGATTCTTCCACTGACCGCGGCACACCTGCACCAGGGTAAACCTCCGCCTACCCCACTCCTGCTTTACAGGTGAAAATAGAGCAACAGGACCGCTGAGTCTGTGACTTTATTTATTTTCTGCTGTGTTTTACTTGCATCTATTTGAAAGACTGAGTGTAAACACAAAAAATATTTTATTTTATGTGCTGGAATGTGCAGAAAATAGGTTTAAATGTTAAACTAACTTCTTCCAGTCAGAGAATGTTGCAGATAATTAAATTTTTGCTTGATGCATAAAGTTAAAAGATTAAAACTAATAAAACAAGTTTTAAAAAGAGACTTTTCCATTTGATTACATTTTGTATGATGGATTATGTAGAAAAAGTAGAATTGGGCTGAAAGATCTATCACTTTATCACCTACTCAGGGTGTAAATCGTGTTTTAAAAAGTAACTAAGTAACTAAGTAACTAATTACTTTTGAAAATAAGTAATCAGTAAAGTAACTGTATTACTTTTTGGGGGAAGTAATCAGTAATTAGTTACTGATTACTTTTTTCAAGTAACTTGACCAACACTGGTGGTGACTGATGAGACCGGAGCTTTACACTCTTATTGTGACTTTATTTCATTATCAATGAATCCCATAATAAAGGAAACCCAACCTAGCTACCATGCTAACAATCTCCGGGGTAGTTAAAGGTGATTGTTATCACCACCGTCATCGCTTCATTGTTAGTTCTACTGAAGAACTAAAAACGTTTCGTAATCATCATTATAGCTACAAAGTTATAACTTGTTATTAGCACAGCTCCGGGTTTCCAAATATTATAAAAAGAACTAAAAAGCCTCAAAGATTGTGGCTTACCTCATTGATGAGAAACTGCAGCTGAAGAACAGCAGCTCCGCTCTCATGCTGACAGTAGCAGTCCACCCCAGGTCGGCCCAGTCTGGTGACACCACAGAGTCAAGGAAGAGCACCGAGTTTCTGTGGGTGTGCAGTGAGTGCAGGCAGACAGGACATCCAATCAGTACATAAGCATGGAGCAGATATGATGATGAGCCAAACCTTCAGGTTTATTTACAGACACAACAACAGCACACGTCCAGGTTTAACTGCTGCGCTGCTGCACAGTCTGAGGTGCAACACAGAATAAAGGGCTTCAGGCTGACAGTAGCCTCTGTTCCTGGTGGTGTGTGTGCAGTGTGAAACTGTTGTTTTGTTGTTTACTTGAAAACGTATCTAAAGGAAACGTGGCTGCACAGCAGCTGAACGACAGAACATCACCACAGCACAGGCAGATGGAGCAACGTCAGATCCAGTTATACGGGACGACTGGATGTGAACGAAGACGTGCACTGTAATCTCTGCTGGCTGCTGACAAACTGTACCTCTCTCACCTTGGAGCACCCAGGTTCATAGGGAAACAACATTCAGAAACAGTGTTTTTATCAGTGTGTGGTGCCGGCGATGCATCATAAAAAGACGCCGTTCAGCGTCTTCATGCTGTCAGAAATAACCCTGTCGAGCCCATTATTATTATTTTTAGCAGTTTTTCTTAGAAAGCACTTCTCCTGTGTGAGCTAGTTAGTTAACAGTTGGTATAACGATCGGGTACAACATTACTGTTTCCTTGCAGCTTGTTTAGGAAACAGGTACGCTCACCAGAGGAAGTCAAATCCCCGAGAACATCCTTCAAAGCAGGTGGAAACCAGCAGGAGGCAGAAATGACACAACGTGGAAACAGAGCCAGTTGGATGAGAACTACAAGCAGTTATTCAATCACTACAGTTTGTTCAGTTTGTGCGCTGTGTTGCCAGCATGTGTCAGCACACCGCAGTGCAGCTGAGAAACAAGCAGCCCTGCAACGACTCTCATACGTCTGGTTATTATAAAGCAGGCATGCAGCCAGAGCCACGACTGTCCTTCTTATCAAGCAAGAACTGAAAACAAAGAATCTATTGGACAAAATATTTACTGCTGAAGTTTGAGTCAGCGGAGAGGTTTTCACCTTTTCTACCAACAAAGCTCGTTTGCATTTTCTCTGCTGCACGCAGCGTTAGCTCTGCTGCGATTTCACGAGCACATGAGCTGTAATGTCTCTTTACAAAACCTGTGCTATGATGTGCCCGGCTATTTTGCTCTACCCTTCTCCCTAAAGAGATTTCTGTCCACCTCGTTTAGCGTCAGTGGCTGCCCATGACACCTCGCAAACAGCTCGGGGCAAGGTGATCGTCTGAGCCATAATCAAATATGTGTTCATCTGGTTAACAGCACAGCGAAAAAAAGAAAATGACAGTATGTGTAAACGCTATGAGTGGAAAGAGCGATCAGAGATACGGGTTCAGTATTAATGAAACCCAGAGAGAGGAATCAGAGAGCAGGAGACTGAAGAACGATTTAATGTGCACAAGGAAGAAAAGCAGACTTAATTACGCTTATTTCAGCAGATCCAGTTATAAATCCTTCAGTTACCAGTAACAACATCCACACGTGGCTTTGGGATAACACTTCAGCTGGCAGACGTACTGATAGCATGCACAGATGTCCTCTGAAAGCAGCAGGGCAGAACCACCCAGACAGTCCCTCTATACAGACTCATCTACAGCAGCAGCCGTGGAGCCGATACGGCGAATCGTTGAACCAGGCAGCAGAAATCAGCTGCACTGGGAAGGAAAGACTCGGTTTATGGTTCAAAAGGCCGGCTGTGGCTTTGGGCTGAAGCCAACTTTAGTTATGAACATTTACTTACTCTATACATGCGTGCAACAGCCTTATATAGAAAACTAGCATATATGCTAACATTTGAGGTATTGTTGTCTGTAAAACCTTAGTACCAGAATATTTAGGTTCCTGTGATTATCAGTGACAATAATCACAAACACTGTTTATTAAAACATTAAAGGTTTCTTATAGTGTGTTAAGAAACGTATGAGTTGGACCACAGAGTGTTTTTATGAGCGTCTGGTGCCAGCGAGTGGATTTGAGGATGGCTGGTTATGGTCAAAGTCAGCTCGATTACTGTTCATACAAAATGCTATTTAATTATCATAATTGGCCCTGCCAGTATCTCTGTATTACATATTCTGTCTTTCATGCACGTTGCAATCAGGCGCAGATTTGTAAAATGCTTCACTGTCCGTTTTAATTTATCAGATTAACGGTTTGATGAGACACCGTGGCAGACGTCCAACATGATGCAGAGGACGCGTCACAAAACTGTGACCTTGACTAACCAGCGGGTGCTGTGTGTGTGTGTGTGTGTGTGTGTGTGAGATTTATATTGTTATAGCATGTATGCATAAAGAGCTGAGCTGTTCCTGAATGATAAACTGACTGTGCTTTTACTTTGGTGGGACAAAGTATTTGCCCACTTCCTGATTTCTTATGTTTTTGTGATATTTGTTGCAGTCACATGTTCCAGAACAACAAATATCTGTCAAAGAGAACCGGAGTAAATACAAAATGCTTTTTCATTTATTAGGGGAACACAGTACCTATACCAACCTACCTGACCCGTGTTTAAATGTGACGTAAGCTGAGTTCAGTGTCGCCGCAGTCGGGTCTGATTACTACCTGATCTGCTGAAGGGAGAAATCACATGCCTGAGACGTTAAGTAGGCGAAAGGAGCTAAAAACACTCAGCACATGATGCCAGGATGTAAAGAACCTGGAGAACAGCCGAGGAACAAAGCCACTGTAAAAGTCATATTTCTGTCTTACATTAAAACTTGTCAAATGACCACAATAAGAAGAAGAACCAAAGACTTCACAGCACTGTTCGCTCACATGTTACTAATGAAATTATAAAGTTCATGTCAGGTTAGGACGGGTCTATAAAAACAGCTTTAAAGGCGTTTAGCAGCAGATATTGTAGCTTCTCTGTCGTCGCGTCCAATCAATGGACCTCTATCACTAAAGGAAAGAAGACAGAAAAGACGAAATAGCAAAAACTTTAAGCTTTCTTGAGCCTTTTGTGCTCGTGCACCCACACCGAGCCGCCAAACCTAAAAGAAAAATCTATCCTGTGACCTATGGAGATCCATGGAGCACAGAGAACAGGCCCCTCGCACAAACCAGTCGATATGGACTGTTTCTCCTTTGAATTCCCACACAGCGGGTGACTCCCAGCATTAAAGGCTTAAATGACAATAACTCAGAGGAGGGAGGCTGCCTGTGAGTGTGTTGGTGTGCGTCAGTTAGCGAGTTGTGTTAAAGAAGCCTGCACTGGTGTAATGTTCTGTGTCAGGACACTTTATATTATTATAAAACATCTATTAAACGTTTGACACAGGCTAGCTCAGTGGCAGTGATGCTAACATATGTTATATGTAGAATGTTCATTTTAGATATACTGTAACATATGAACTGTAACATATGAACCGTAACATATGACCTGTAACATATGAACTGTAACATATGACCTGTAACATATGACCTGTAACATATGACCTGTAACATATGAACTGTAACATATGAACCGTAACATATGACCTGTAACATATGAACCGTAACATATGAACCGTAACATATGAACCGTAACATATGACCTGTAACATATGACCTGTAACATATGAACCGTAACATATGAACCGTAACATATGAACCGTAACATATGACCTGTAACATATGAACCGTAACATATGACCTGTAACATATGAACTGTAACATATGAACTGTAACATATGAACCGTAACATATGAACCGTAACATATGACCTGTAACATATGAACCGTAACATATGAACTGTAACATATGAACCGTAACATATGACCTGTAACATATGAACTGTAACATATGACCTGTAACATATGAACCGTAACATATGAACTGTAACATATGAACTGTAACATATGACGTGTAACATATGAACCGTAACATATGAACCGTAACATATGACCTGTAACATATGAACCGTAACATATGACCTGTAACATATGACCTGTAACATATGAACCGTAACATATGAACTGTAACATATGAACCGTAACATATGAACCGTAACATATGACCTGTAACATATGACCTGTAACATATGAACCGTAACATATGAACCGTAACATATGACCTGTAACATATGAACCGTAACATATGACCTGTAACATATGACCTGTAACATATGAACCGTAACATATGAACTGTAACATATGAACCGTAACATATGACCTGTAACATATGACCTGTAACATATGAACCGTAACATATGAACCGTAACATATGACCTGTAACATATGACCTGTAACATATGAACCGTAACATATGACCTGTAACATATGACCTGTAACATATGAACTGTAACATATGAACTGTAACATATGACCTGTAACATATGAACTGTAACATATGAATGTGCAGAGACGATGTGCGTGTACGCTGGTTTCTGAAGGTGAGGAACAGCAGCAGAGCAGCTCTGTGGCTACACGGGTGTAAACTGTGTCGATGCAATGATCACGCTCTGTGTGTGTGTGTGTGTGTGTGTGATTCAGGAGCTGACTTGAAAGGGAATGGTAGACTTAAATCATCTCTGTGTCAGTCTGCATCTTTCTCTCCCTGACAGGCGAGTCTTTGTACAGATCACATTCAAATTCACATCACACTCAAGGGCGCATCAAAACACACAAGATGCTGTCAAAACACAAAGCTCATGTGAAGGTGAAGTCGCCTACATCCATAAGAAGACAACGCTGTGCTGCTGCCAGCCAACAGGACAGAACGGCAGCGAGTTTTTGTTGATCGTTTGTCTCTAAAACCAATGAGTGGAAGAAAATGTGTCGTGAATTTAAGTTCGTTTGTGATGCTCGGGTTGCCTCTGAAAAAGGATGGAGGTAAACAGAGTAAACATGTTTACCTCCAGGTGTACAGCACGTTCCCATCCCAAGAGGAGACATTCCCATTTTTAGGTTTTCAGATTTCTTAACACCGTATCTGCGATGGATCTGACCTGGGGTACCTCTCACCAGTAAGATGGGGCATATCCCAGCTCGCTGGATCAGGTGGGTGCAGCCGCCCACTTGGCTGAGGGTGTGGGCCGTAGAGCTGTACCCCTCTAACTCTTGCTTTAGTATTCATTTCACCGACAGACCTACAAGGATGCCGGGTTTTCCGTGAGTTAAATTCTATTATCATTTCATAAGCATCTTACCGATAATTATGTGTCTGTGTCCCTCCCACACACGGAGCAGGAGCAGCTAGCAAACATTAGCACTTCGTCGCTCATGTGCTTAAATCTGCCTCCAAAAACAAGATGGCGATAACTCTACAGCAGAGGATGATGGCTGAATATGTTCATGATGTACTCTGACACTTTATTAAGTACACATTGCTAATACTGAGTTGGTACTAAGACATCTGAACTGCTTTAAGTAATAATTTGACAGCACATATTAACATTTAACTTCTACATATGAAAAATAATCTTAACTGATGTGTTTTTGGATATTTGCTTTTATGCTGTGGTCCAAACACAGAGGCTTTTTGTCTTTAGATGTTTTATTCTATATATTATTTCTGTTGGCACACCATCATTTTCATTATTGTTCTAACTGTACCTCAGCCCTCAGTCATGTTTGGTCCTGATGTTTGAATATTCAGGTTTCAAAGGTAACATTATTATTATTAGTAGTATTAAAATGATAAAATCATGTATTATTTGTCTAGCGCTTGCTTCTAAACTGGTGGTTGGTATTACTTTAGCAAAGATTAGCTATATTCAAACAGAAAAGGTGTTGTATGAGAGGCTTTGAGATGCACTTAACAGAAACGAGTGTTTTTAGATAACAGCACCTGTAAGGAGGCTAAAACAAGGTTAGCTTACAATTTTCAGTAAATTATTACCAACTCTCCCTGCTGTGTGCAAACAAGAAAATTAGTTCAGAGCTGCACACAATAGGCTCCAATCACACACATGTGTTTATCTCAGCAGGAACGGCAACACTTATATCAAGTCTACTGTGAGGAGGAAACAGCGTTTGCTTCCCAGCAGCAGGACGTTGTGCTGCAGGAGAGACGAGAAGATCTGAATTTAACTGATTTGAACTTGAAACATTTCTCCGTGTTCTGCTTTAACGTCTCTGCATCATTTTTTCAGGATCTTTTCAAACACTTCACAAATATTTCCAGTCCTCGGAATCAGTTCACGTCTTTGGCATCGTGACGTGAAATTGGAGTTTCTGGGATGCAGAAAGATCTGCTCCAATGAGCACCGCGGGAGGACTAATGATTAGCCAATCAGCACCGTGGGTGAGCGGTTATCATTAGTTGTCATGCTGTGCACTGGAACCTAGGCGTAATAATAAAAAAGGGAGATGGTTGTTGTTGGAGTCAAATTGTTAAATGTTGTCATTGTGTTACTTAAATTTGTAAGTCTTAGTTCAAGCAGCAGACATTCCTCTGTCTCTGAGCATCTCCAGCCTGCTGGACGCTGGGGGAGGCTGCAGCGTGTTATTACAGGGACGCACACACACTCTCGCACATGCATACACACACATGCACACACATAGTGCCTTATCTTTTGTGACCATAGGGTCACAATGGGAGGTGCTTGTGTGTACTGTAACTGTTTTCAATAAAAGGCGGCAAGCGGAGGCCGGAGTCGAGGTCGTCTGTGGTTGGACTTAGAGTGTGAGACACCGACCGGCCGCCATTGCTAGCAAGTAAAACCGTTCCGTCATTGTTTTGCTTTCTTCATGAGGAATAAGTCTCTAAACCAGCGGAGCCTGTGGAAGCGCAGCCCCAACAGCTGGGTTACAACAACAACCTTATCGACTGATATGTAGTCTCAATACTGACTACTGGACACTTTATTAGGTACACTTTGCTTTTTCTGGGATGGACACTCTTTTCCCCTCAGAGCTGCCACTTTGGGGCATCGATCCAACGCTGTGCCGGAAACATTCGTCAGAGATTTTAATCCATGTTGATGTGACAGCTTCGTACTATTCCACCGAATCCCAAAGATGCTCCGTGGGCACGAGATCTGATAACTGTGGAGGCTGCGAGCTCGCGTTCAAGAAACCAGATTATTTGAGCACCATGTGAAAAACAATATCCACCACATTATTACACCATCAGCGACAGCCTGAATCCAACAACCATCATGTTGTTTATCCCAAATTCTCACATCCACATTTTTCAGTCTTCTGTCTGGTGTGGTCTTCTGCTGCTCTAACCCATCTAATTCAAGGTTTTCACATGCAGAGATGCCTTCAGCTCAAAGCAAACTTCTTCAGCCCTTCTCTGTAAAGTCTGGAGATGGTTGAGCTTGAGCACCAGCAAACAAGGAGTTTCTGAAATATTCATACCAGCCTGTCCGGCACAACAACCATGCAACCTTCAAAGTCACTTACATCAGCTTTCCTGCCCTTTCTGATGCTCATGTTAAACTTAAATTAAATGTCTAAATGCAGTGAGATGCTGCCATGTTTAATCAGCATGCCAGGCTGATTAGATGTATTTAACGAGCAGGTAAACAGGTGTACCTAATAAAGTGTCTGCTTCACTATTAAAAACCTAGAAAATCCAATATTCGAGTATGGCTTCTTCTGTGTGTTGTTATTAATAAACAACTAATCCCACAGAACTCTGTCCGAACAGATGTGATCTCAAACTGTGGATGGTCTGAGCGACATTTCTGCATTTTCCGCTGCTGTCTACTCATTAGGAAATGCCTTCTGCTCAGGACTGTGAGGTGTAAACACGAGCTTCCTGATTCCGACCTAATGCATCCTGGATCCATTTCCCTTAATTGTATTGCATTAAACTCACCCGCCTAACACGCAGCACTTGTTTTTCAGGTCTGATCGTGCTTCACGCGCTGGAAACTAAAATCCCTCCATGACCACAGCCCGGAGCAGCTAAAGACCGTCCTCTGTCTGAACCGCACTGCCAGGCAGGTGATATCGGCCATCTCTGGTTTCTGCCTAATCCCTGATATCTGACTACAGAACACGTCTCCACAGTCACCTGGTGTTTTTGTTCTGTTCTGTCATCTCAAACATTATTCTATCATTATAAGAGGATGAGGTTTGTATTAGCATTACAGAGGCATCCACGTTATCGTCCTGCATCAGTGTTCACCGTTTCTAAACCCTGCAGAAAAAGCTGGGAGCTGTTACAGCTGTTACAGCCGTGTTCTTCTGCATGCAGTGATGTTAGCACCGGGGGCTGCGCTACTTCAAACTGCTGAAATTTAAGATGAATCTTGATTAAACTCATTTTACTCCACAAAATTATACCACAGTGCTTCTTGAATTGATCCCACTGCATCCTCTGGCTATCACCCAATCCATGCTTAAAATCTATCTCTCACCCCACTTTATCTCTTACCTCTCTGCCTCTTTCACTGTGTCTGTGTGTGTGTCTGTGTGTGCATGTGTGAAGGAGGGTGTATAATAACTGGTTTGTGTGAGTTTAATAATACTGGTGAAGGAGTGGAGACACAGCTGGGCAATTTAGATTTGAGTATAAACATCTCACAGCAGAGTGGATACAGAAAGAATGTGTGCACGAGAGCGTGTGTGCACGAGAGTGTGTGTGCACGAGAGTGTGTGTGCGAGTGTGCGTGCATCAGTCATAAAGCTTTGTGAAGCAGCCATGATGTGAGACATGTGAATGATGTGTGACTTACTTGGCTGTGCAGACAAAAAAGGAAGATAATTGAACATTTATGGTTGTTTCATATATGATACTGCTTTGATTTACAGAGTCATAGATCTGTTTATAAAGAGAAAGACCATCAGCATACACACAAACTGTTTTCATGTTCCAACACAATGTTTATACAGAAATATGGCAGAGTATGTGTGAACCAGTTTCAATAGATGTCCAAGAAGAAGCCTTAATAATATCACCTCTGTTCTAAAGCCATGATTTCAGTATCCAAGCACAAGCCTTTCATTTCTGCCAGTAATTATCTGATTAACCAGCCGAGTGACTCTCAGTGAAAGAATACCAACAGCTGTGGGCAGCCAACCAGTTCAGGCTTTTGTCCTTGTGTTCGTCAAGCTCCATTTTTGGCCAATGCTCTGTGTCTGTTTTATTTTTTTATCGAAATCATTTAAATTAAGAACCATGAAAATGCTCCTCAGTGCTGCTTAATTCAACATGAACACCTGGGAGCTGTCCCTCGACTCCATCCATCAATCGACCCATCATCCATCGACCCATCATCCATCCATCCATCCATCCATCGACCCATCATCCATCGACCCATCATCCATCCATCCATCCATCCATCCATCGACCCATCATCCATCCATCCATCCATCCATCCATCCATCCATCGACCCATCATCCATCCATCCATCCATCCATCGACCCATCATCCATCGACCCATCATCCATCCATCCATCCATCCATCCATCCATCGACCCATCATCCATCCATCCATCCATCCATCCATCGACCCATCATCCATCCATCCATCCATCCATCCATCCATACATCGACCCATCATCTATCCATCCATACATCCATCCATCCATCGACCCATCATCCATCGACCCATCATCCATCCATCCATCCATCGACCCATCATCCACCCATCCATCCATACATCGACCCATCATCCATCCATCCATCCATCCATCCATCCATCCATCGACCCATCCATCCATCCATCCATCCATACATCCATCCATACATCGACCCATCATCCATACATCCATCCATACATCGACCCATCATCCATCCATCCATCCATACATCGACCCATCATCCATCCATCCATCCATCCATCCATCGACCCATCATCCATCCATCCATCGACCCATCATCCATCCATCCATCGACCAATCATCCATCCATCCATCCATCCATCCATCCATCCATCGACCCATCATCCATCCATCCATCCATACATCGACCCATCATCCATCCATCCATCCATACATCGACCCATCATCCATCCATCCATCCATCCATCCATACATCGACCCATCATCCATCCATCAACCCATCATCCATCCATCCATCAACCCATCATCCATCCATCCATCGACCCATCATCCATCATCCATCCGTCAGTCATCCATCCATCCGTCATTCATCCATCGACCCATCATCCATACATCGACCCATCCATCCACCCACCTATCATCCATCCATCCATCCATCGACCCATCATCCATCCATCCATGCATCCATCCATCCATTCATTGACCCATCATCCATCCATCCATCCATCCATCCATCGACCCATCATCCATCAATCCACCCACCTATCATCCATCCATCCAGCCATCTGCCCGTGATCCATCCATCCATTGACCCATCATCCATCCATCCATCGACCCATCATCCATCCATCCATTGACCCATCATCCATCCATTGACCCATCATCCATCCATCCATCCATCCATCCATCCATCGACCCACCATCCATCCATCCATCCACCCACCTATCATCCATCCATCCATCCATTCAGCCGTCATCCATCCATCCGTCAGTCATCCATCCATCCATCCATCCACCCACCTATCATCCAACCATCCCGCCATCGACCCATCATCCATCCATCCATCCATCCATACACCGACCCATCATCCATCCATCCATCCATCCATCCATCCATCGACCCATCATCCATCCATCCATCCATCCATCCATCCATCGACCCATCATCCATCCATCCATCCATACATTGACCCATGATCCATCCATCCATCCATCCATCCATCCATACATCGACCCATCATCCATCCATCAACCCATCATCCATCCATCCATCAACCCATCATCCATCCATCCATCGACCCATCATCCATCATCCATCCGTCAGTCATCCATCCATCCGTCATTCATCCATCGACCCACCATCCATACATCGACCCATCCATCCACCCACCTATCATCCATCCATCCATCCATTAATCCATCATCCATCCATCCATCGACCCATCATGCATCCATTGACCCATCATCCATCCATCCATCCATCCATCCATCCATCCATCCATCGACCCATCATCCATCCATCCACCCAGCCATCTATCCATCATCCATCCATCCATCCATCCGTCATTCATCCATCCATCCATCATCCATCCATCTGTCAGTCCATTCATCCATCCGTCATCCATCCATCATTCCATCGACCCATCATCCATCCATCCATCCATCCATCCATACATCGACCCACCATCCATCCATCCACCCACCTATCATCCATCCATCCATCCATTCAGCTGTCATCCATCCATCCGTCAGTCATCCATCCATCCATCCACCCACCTATCATCCAACCATCCCGCCATCTATCCGTCATCCATCCATCCATCCATCCATCCACTCACCCATCATCCATCCATCCGTCATCCATCCATCCCTTATCGATCCATCCGTCCAGCCATCTATCCATCATCCATCCACTCACCCATCATCCATCCATCCATCCATCCATCCATCCATTCAGCCGTCATCCATCCATCCATCCATCCATCCATCCATCGACCAATCATCCATCTATCCGTCATCCATCCATCCATCCATCGACTAATCATCCATCCATCCATCCATCCATCCATCCACCTATCATCCATCCATCCATTCAGACATCTATCCATCATCCATCCATTCATTCATCCATCCATCCACCCACCCATCCATCCATCCATCCATCCATCCATCCATCCATCCATCCATCCGTCATCCACCCATCATCCACCAATCCAGCCATCCATCCAATCATCCATCATCCACCCATTATCCATCCATCAATCCATCCACCCATCCATCTGTCATCCATCCATCCAATCATCCATCCATTCGGCCATCTATACATCATCCATCCACCGATCATCCATCCATCCATCCAATCATCCATCCATCCAGCCGTTATCCATCAGCCATCCATCCACCCATCATCCATCCAGTTTAGGATCATGGTTGGGCTGTAGCCTGTCATAGCTGTCATAAGATGCCGTGCATCTTAGGTTGGTGCTCCGTCACATTTATACAACAACAAATTTAAAGGATAATTCCCATAAACTGCATATTTCTCATATTGTATTTTTACTGCTCTGTGACTCATACAAACTTTTCCGAGTTTAAAAAACAAGTCTTTGCAAAATGACAGCTGCATATATTACATTAAAGCAATCAGGGCGAGCTCCCTGAAGACTCACAAAGGAAAGTTTTTTTATGGAAATCATTTTATTTCATTTAATGATTTTTGTTTTGGGTCTGATAGAAAGCAAGCACGACATCAGGAAGCCTGTTTTCTGCTCGCTGCACGAGGTTCATAAATCAGGGACGGCTGGCTTTCAATATTCATCACTAACACAATTATTAACCGCCGTCAGGCAGGTACCCTCGGACCTATGTTTGACCTCGCGTTGTGCCATCTTCCTCCAGGGTTTAGTTTTAAATGAACGTGTGGTGTAAATATCTTACCTACACACATCTGAGCTGCCACACAGTAAAGCAGTGAGAAACATGTTCACAGCTCAATGATTTTGTTTTCACAAGCTTCATAAAAGGATTCTCCTAATCTGTGTACTAACACATTACTTGCACAGTGCTCATGGAGTCAGTTCTTGTGTACTGCAAAAAAGGACAAATCTATCAAACTAAAACCACTTTGATTAGTGGAAAGCTCCTCCTGTGAATGTATCTTGAGAGATGCTGCACTGCTCTGCATTGATGTGATAAGAAAAGCGAGAGAAGGCATCTGTCTGGACCAGGCTCTGATCATTTAAAGATACATTTATCTCATTGCTTATTTGACTGGTTCACATAATAGTGATTCAAATGCTAAAGGTTGTCTGCCCACCACGCTTTTTAAAGACTACATCTGTGTGGGTCAAAGCTGTTCTTTGGGGATTACATACAGTAATTTTATGTAATCACCAAAGGACAGCTTTGAATAAACATAACAGCCAATGTGGAAGTAAATATATAAATATAAATATTTATATTTGTATATAATTATAAAAAGTTTGGATTATTAATCACTGCATTATATATGAGTGAATGCTAACTGCTAACCATCTTTGCTCTGTCCATTATTATCAGTTTATGAAGCAGTTTAAATGACTTTCTTTACAAACAACTTTAGATCTTTTTTCTATTTGAAAATATTTCTTCCTCCACTCACCCCCAACCTGTCATGAAAAAGATGGCCCCGCCCCTCCCTGAGCCTGGTTCTGATGGAGGTTTCTTCCTGTTAAAAGGGAGTTTTTCCTTCCCACTGTCACCAAGTGTTTGGTGGGCTGTTCTCTGTATGACTGTAGGGTGTTTACCTTACAACATAAAGCACCTTAATGTGTCTGTTGTTGTGATTTGGCGCTATGTAAATAAATTTGAAGTGAAGTGAAAGTGAATGGTCAGGATGACCTGCTGAAGCTCAAACTGAGAATCATAATGGAGAAGAAAATGGGGGGTTCAGTGACTCTGAAAGTGTCGTGGTTGTTGGTAATCAGAAACTGCTGATCCACATCTCTGTGGGCTCACAAAGAGAAAACATCCGCTCTCTGGATGTTGATGCCCGAGGTCAGAGGAGAAAGACCCCGACTCTGCAGCAACTGTGCGATGCCATCATTGAAATATGGATCATAATCTTGACCTGAATATTTACTCTGTTCAATCTATGCCAATGAAGCCAAAAATCAAACCCAGTAGTATGAAGGAAGGCGTATATAATACTAAATAAAAAATGTGCCACACTATAAAAGTTTCATGCCAACAGCAATTATCCCCAACTAATTATTTCATCTAAATAAAAGTCATGACTGGAGGCATTAGTGCTTTTATTACCTCCTTTTCTCTCTGCCTGCCAAACATAACGTTATATTTTTAAATCATAAAATCGTATCTTAGTCGCACTTTCATGTGACAGAGCAGAATTATTAGTTTAGCTGCACATAAACACCCACAAATCAGCCATTATTTCTCCTGTTAGTGCTAAAAGTGAAGCTCAGTGAACTGCATATTAAAGTCTGGCAACACACTGCAGGTCCTTTACCCAGCACTGACCTCTGCCACTGATCTCAGGCTCCTTAACATTGTACACAGTGTATGTTCACAAATTACAAATCATGTCTTATTAATATCAGATGTGATTTCCACCTGATTTATTTAGTACTGCTGCAGCTATGCATGCAAAAACATCAGACTTTTACTTCCTGCAGGTTTTTGCCATTAGAACTCTAAATGAGACATCAGTAAACGAACGTCCCACTTTTAAAGCGTGCTGTCTGCGGACACATAGCTCATCTGGATGAGGAATACTGTCTGTGCCCGCATCTTGCAACAGCTCGCAGGAGGCATTTGGATCAAAATGTAATTGGATCAGCGTTCACACGTTTGGAGGCGGTCTGTTTCACTCTGTGATCAGCTCTCAGGCAGGTGTAAATGAAATCAGTCCAGCTTGACCACAAAAATGTCTCACCTGGTTGTCTTTGCTAGGACGCGGACCAACATTTCTACCACGAGCCGTTAGCTTCACCTGGGATGGTTTGTGTTCGTTGACGAGCAGCCAGCAATAACCAAACTGTTTAGCATAATGTGATCCAATCACAGCAGAGCCAGGAACCAGATGACAACAATGAATTTTAAAAGCGGGTGTAAATGAAAACATGTGTGTATAATTAGTGTTATCTACGAGGAGGAGCCGGTTTGGCTTCATCTGTTCTGTTCAAACATCGCTAAAACAACAACGGCCTTTTTAATGTCAACACCGGCACATTTGTAGCTCACCTGACCTCTAGCATTTAACAACGGGGAAAAGGAAGGGTGTGATAATCCCCGGGCTCTTTGCCTGCACGCTATGTCTTCTGTTATTTGCAGGTAGGTGGAATTGTTCATTTGTGAGCTCCTGAGCCGGCGTTCCAGGCCTCTCGAAGGCTCTCTTCCTCACACTACGCTCGATTCCTTTGTTATTTCATCTCTTTAACTCCCACGCGGTGCTCTTCAGAGACCCACTCATGAATGACACCGATGTAAGGGGCATCCACATACTATTACTTCTTGTAGTTTAATCTGACTTTCTGTAAATAAACAAAGACAACTGGCACATTTTAGTTTGCCATGGTTTAACAGCCAGCCATAAATGGGAAAACAAAGATTTGATGCTGTGACATGACTGATCTCACAGGATATGCAGAAACAGTTTTCTCCTACTGGACCGTAAATGTAAAGACTTTGTTTTACAGCTGCTGGCAAACAAAAGACACACAAAGGCAGATAAATGAACTCAGTTTAAGAAGCAGTTCAAAAATATGGTTTTTGTAAAGTACAGGGAGGAGGCAGGGCTCTGATTGGCTGTTCTCACCCACTATTCTCACAATAGTGATGTTCAAATTTGGATGTGTTACTGGGGTTATAAAAAATAAAAAATACATGTAAAAATTATAATGAAGAATTTCTGGTGGAGACAGCATGAACAGGAAGAAGCAGCGTACACTATTAGTTACTATACAGTGTAAAAGGGGGCGGGATTAAATAAGTCATGCTTCGTCCTACTTCCTTTTTGAGTTATTTAAGTTATTTATAATTATTATTGTTTTGTTTTCATTTTGTTTTGGTTTGTTTGTCTCTTTTTTCTCTGTTGTTGTTAAACTATTTTAATATGTTCAAAATAAAGATCAATACAAATCTACATTGATTTCAAACACTGAACCTTTAGTGCTGCACTCTGAGAGAAATCACTTTGATGTCATCTCATTTAATTCTGTTATCATTAAAAGTCTGACTATAATATCAAAGCATGGGAATATGTGATTTACATAAATACAAATAAAACTAAATCAAAGGAAAATGCATCTTTCTGATGCTGCGTGACGTCACATGGACACACACACTCGTACACTCATGGCTGCATCTTAATGAGCAGCTCAGTGAGTAATTAACCTGCAGATAACCTTCTTTGAAGCAATAGAATTGGCTCTCAGCTGGAAACAGCACAGAGATTCTCACAGGTCAAAAAATAAAAAAGTACTGCAACAGTCCGAGGTCTCCTTCACATAGTGGGGGAGGAGCTGGATAAGTGTAAGCGGAGCGCATCCTAACCTAAGGATGATTAAAGCTCCTGCGTGTGACTTGGATTTCTCCTGTAAGTATTCCGAGTGCTGGATCAGAGGGAAGACTGTGGCTGCAGATGCAATAAAAAGAAGGTGGCTGATTTCTGCTCCTGTGTTATTTTGAGTTGCTCTGTCTCACAGTGCTGCTGTGCCACAATGATTCCACATGGAATCATTTTAAAACTGACTCAATGCATTTCTTTGTCTGTCTCTACAAAGCAGGAAAAAATCAGCTTGTATCTTCATCTTTGTCAGCATATTTTCTTCATCAGTCTAATTACTTGATACTTTTTGATTACCAAAACAAATTAAACAGTCAAATAAGTCAAACTTTACTCAGCTCGTTCTTCTTGCTTCCTCCACTTCTGTACCATTGATTCATTCATTCATGCTGAATTCTCTGCAGCTGCTCTATTCCCATGTTGTAGCAGTATATGAATGACTAACCTCGTATTGTGGATGGATTATCTCAGTTGTTCTCCTGACTGAAGTTTGGTCCGTTTACAGCATCCTGCTATGCGATTGCATTTGTCTCTAACCATCAGGAACCCTCATGCTAACTTTTATCGAGTGGAAAAAAGTTAGCGTTCATCCTCCAGCTTCACTGTGTTTATGCTATGCTAACATAGCTGTGTAGCTAGCGGTCACGTAGCACATCATTATATAGCAGCTAGCCCAACTTCAGTAACCCTACAAACGTCACTGCTGTTTAGTTTCCTGTCTTCATTTATGTTGGAAGTGATAGCAGAGCTGTACGTTTGAATTTTTCAGAAATCTCTCAGTCAGAACATGCTATATCATGTTTAGGTGGAAGCTAGCGAGCTAACTTCCTGCTAACTTCTAACTCCGTTAAATGTAATAAATTCTGTTTTCGTGGATCTTAAACTTAATTGTTACACCTGGTAAAGCAGCAACGCTGATCATTACAGATGAAAGAATTTAGACAGTTTTTAACTCTCAGTGATGCTGCAGTGTTTGTTTGACTTTGGGACCTGAAGCGGAGTTTAGGCGGCTTTGAAGCTTACCAAAGTCGCACTAAAACATTTTTGA
Organism: Mchenga conophoros; assembly: GCF_057382185.1. Taxonomy (NCBI): domain Eukaryota; kingdom Metazoa; phylum Chordata; class Actinopteri; order Cichliformes; family Cichlidae; genus Mchenga; species Mchenga conophoros. Next base: position 38,544,718 of record NC_140541.1, read on the forward strand.
CAGATGTTTGAGCGCCGTGTAGCACATAAAATCGGTCCGAGGTCAGTAAGCACAACCAGAAATCATAAATAAGGAGCACTGATGATTTTTGAGAAAATTAAAGGATTTTAAGTGCACCTTATAGTGCAGAAAATACAGTATTGTTTTAGTGATGACTGTTCTCAATGCAGATCCTTCTCCTCCAAAGTGGAGATGAACCATAAAGAGCAGGAGAGCTGCTGTAAGGGTAATGATGACCACACCTGCTGAGTAACTCAAATATAACAGGTGACAAAGGGAAAGACTTCAGACAAATTTACAGTGTCAGCACAGTTTGAGTTAGCACACACAGATCAATCACAGGATTTTGTTCAGGATGTATTTGACACGCTGTATCCTGTGGTTACAACACACCGTTTATATTGTAAACTTGAGACATAATCCTGTTCATTAACCCTGATCTCAAACTTCACGTCCTGCAGTTTGTTCTGTTCTTCAGGCGTTCCTCATCTACATGGTTTTATATAGCTTCTGTTATTAAATACCCGTCTAACGTCTACAGGCACTGACGTCATAATGCTTCTTTCGTCACCAGGTGGCGCCAAAGCAATTAGCGCTGTGTTTTTGATTCGCTGGGGTTTTGCCCTTCCTGACGCCACCCCAATGGGCATCTGTGTCGGGTATATATTTGGTCTAAATTCACCCGTCGCTCAATTTGTAAATGTGATAAAAGTGGCCTTAAGCAGTGGGCAGGAAATGGGGCAATCAAATAAGCCGCTGTCTCTGAATCTAACTTCCGATATTAAAAGATCAGACAATTTTTCAACCGTTCGGCACAGAAGATTAAAAGCTGCTTCCTGGCGCTGATTTGAACTCTCTTTAGACTGCCACTCCTGCTGAAGCTGAGCCAGGGGAAAATATCGAGGCCTTATATCGGGGAAGTATTAGTGCTGCAGAACTGTGACAATATGACACACAATATTACACAGTTTGGGAGGCAAGCTCACCCGGGCATGAGCGTAACATACTTTCATTAAACATTATAAGAACTGTGAATGGGAGGAGAGCGTTTCTGCTCTCGGGCTCCATCAGCGTTATTTGCCACTGTGGAATATACAGCATGTTTCCAGAGCGAGAAAAGTGCAGCCGAGCTGTTTGTCAAGTAACACAATCACAAGCCCAGAGAGATTTTCTGCTCCAAAGAATTAAGTGTGGCTAATGCAGCGTCCTGCTGAGGCCAAGCCTGCTCGAGTACGCACACTTCCACTGGAGAAACACACCCACAGTAACACAATGCAAGAAACACACAAGTGCAGAGCAGAGACACAGCCAGGAGAAACTGAAGAGCCTCTGTCGCTCTCTCTGGGTAAGGTGCAATTTGACAACAGGAGCCATCGATTCAGCTGCCTGCAGGCTTTTTATAGAATCCAGCACCATCATTACGACCTATAGCAGAGCCCAGCCTGCCTCAAAGCCTCCTCATCTCCACGGAGTTAAAAAGAGACACTGGGGGGACAGTCAGAGCAGGGAAACGGGAGATAATGATGGTTTTTGTAGACGTAGCAAAATCAGGGGGAATGTTAGGAAGGAGAGAAGGAAGGAAGCAGATTGGAAAGAAACGGCACGAACGATGGCGAACGATAAGATAGCAGCTGAAAAAATAAACAAAATGGACGCAGGCGGGAGACGACGCTGAACGCAGCGACGAGGTGAAGGAGAGAGGGAGGTTACAACACTCACAAACAGCACAAAGCTCGCACATGCTCAAGCTTCCGTAAATTTGCAGGGCTTTGGTGATGTGCTGAGGGATTACAGGAGGCTTAAGCCAGCTCTCACAACATAATGTTAGGTAAATTATCCATAATCACTTTTCTGCCTCAGCGATAAAACAATAAATGAAGAAACATGTTCTTAAGATAAACGGCTCCCTGCTCCCACTTTTATGAGAGAAACATGCTGAACTAACAAGTCGCAGCTCACTGTAAGCATCACCACAGTGACAGCCTTAGAAAGTGGGGAGGAAGAGAGCTCTGACAGAACCAGGCTCAGTCAGGGTCCCGGTAGTTCCTGTTACGGTTTCAGGTGTTCCTACTTCTTAGATGAGGAAGCTGTGACGATATAAACATCCTGGTCATGTTGCACATGCTACACTGTCTAACGTGGACATTTTCACATGTGATCATAATGAGTTTACTAGGAAACAGTTATCAAAGAGTGCAGTTTGTGCAAATCCTCTTTTTATAGACGTGCCCAGGAAATATAAATACGCTCTTTTAAACTGCGCCCTGATCACGTGTGGCCCTGCTGCTTGTAGCTGCTGATAACTACTGACTGTCTGTTTCTTACACAGACCCCCATCAGCAGCTGTATAACATTTATAAATGCTTTTGTGAATAAGCTTTATTAACTTTGCACATTTAAATGTATTAGCTCGATGTGCGCACAGAGCCAGCACAGCAGAGCAGACTGTAGCTAACAGGATCAAGAACTCATTGAAGCATTGTTAAAACACAAATGAAGTTTCTCTCCAGTGTTATTAAGGTAGGCAGTGAGATGCAGCTGTCTCCTGAGCTGGACCAATAACATGTCATGATGCATCAGTCCACCCATGACACACGGGTGCTGCTGGTTAGCCGAGCTTTAGAGGAAAATATTACGAGCAGCGTGCAGATTAGGATCCAGACGCGCTGGAAGCATCTCTGTGCGATAGACGGGATCGCATCCTCTCACGGTTACAAAGGACAAGTACACGTAAAACTGCCCTGCAGTCCGTGCATCAGAGTCACAGCCTGCAGCCTGATTCTGTTTGAAAGTATTCACTTTAAAAAATGTTCATCGATATTTCAATAATACTTCACGAGTGTCTGTGTTGTTTTCCTCCAGCAGCTCAATGCCAACAGTCCACTTGTATAACAGGAGATTTTTAATTAACCTGCAGTGCACACAGCTCAGCTCCACGTGCCTTTAAATGAGCCTGCGTGTGATATTTTGTATAAAACATAAAGAGCTGTTTAAGTCAGTCAGGGCGGAGCTATCCATCAATAACAAGTCCCAGTACCAGCACGGCCATCAGGATTCATAAACCATTGTAGCTAACACGATCGATTACTCTGTAAGTGCAAATGTCGTAGTGACAGGTACAGCTGCTCATCATCATCTCAAACCTTTAGAAAAACTGGAAAGTGCGTCCACGGTTTCCACCCAACATGTGAGCGTACTCCACTACTTCACCCAAGTGGCCTGTTATTTTTGGAAGCCAGGAAATAACAGACCATAACTGCCTCAGTGATGAGCCAAGCCCGTGTCACTGCCTATTGATAATCGCTTTAGGTGTCAGAACTCTTGTCTTGCTTCAGTGCTGAGTCGGAGCCAGAATCTGCAGCGTCTCTGTGCTCGTCAGGGCTGCTAATGTGCTGACGCTCCGGGGCCAAACAGCAGTGCTAAAGCTGCGCATGGCACTCCCCGCAGCTCATGCGGTTAGTAATGCTTGTTGCCTGATGGGAAAGCACAGCCACTGATTGAGTTTATCCAATCAGATGGGGTGTTTTTACGTGCCATATATTTATAAAATGCACTTGCTTTGTCGTTTACTGCAGAATCTTGGATGTGTGAGGACGCAGCTGCCTTTGCTTCATTTGCTTTTAATTTAGTCTCTTTATTTATTTTATTTATGTGTTTTTTTGTGTTGGAAATTCAGAGACTGCATAATGGGCGCTAATGATCATCTGCTGCCAGGCTGACAGTCTTGTGAAGATGTATTATTAAGACACGAGTGTGTCTGTGCAGAGTTCAGGTCCTGTGTACACACACTGGTTATAACTGCATCACATTACTGATATATTCATATTGTCTGACTGTAAAGCTGTAGGTGTGCACGAAGACCTTTCAAAGATCGGAGGGTGAAGGGAGCCCCTCAGCGCGCAGAGCCCCCTGAGTCGTTGTGATATTGGCTAAATAAATAAAAGCGATCTGATGTGACTGGCCTTAATAACCGTCTGAGTCATCTGGGTCTATATGACGGCACCTCTTTCCCCCTCAGTTTAGAGCCGCACGGCTCCGTTTGTTTAGGCCTCATTTTGTCAGGATTAATGTGTTGCTTTCATAAATAAGCTGTACGGTGCAGCCGGCTATCGGAGGCCATCAAAGATCGATTCGACCTCCAATCACAAACCTGTCATTAAAAAACGCCACATCGCGCATTTCTGTGGGTGATTTTTGGACACGTGCTCATCACCACGTGAGACCAGGGGTGGAAACGAGGACGTGACTGGCTCATGAACGCAATCAAGTCATAGAAAACATGACTTTATTATAACAGTGAAAGAAATGAAATCCAACGCGAGCGCAGGAAACGTTTTCACTGTGAATTTGTCACATTCACAAAAGTTTACAAACCACAACATGAGCGTAAGCTCCGTCAGGTGTTTACGGCGCACGTTTCCAATAGTGACACATTATCACTTGGCTCGTACTTCGGTGATGGCTGAAGGCAGTCGCCCAAACACTGCGCCCACACGTGCACGCGCTCTAACAACCCAGTTGCTGTTGGATCTATAGTCTGGCGAACGCGGCGTGCTGATCATATCCATCAAATAACAAACAAGAAAAACCTGCGTCTGTGCTGACAGCCAATCTGGCGTTTGTTTGGAAAGACTTCATGTTAATGGCTTTAGTTCATTCTCACACAGTGGATCCACACATGCTGAGGTCAGGATGCGGTCAAGCAGCCATCAAGCCTGCGTACAGTACATTCATGCTAATGGATTCCAAACAATGAAGTCATTGTGCTGCAAACGCACGCTGCCATCATGAATCCAAAGGTATCGCTTCTATTGCAACCTTATGCAAGAGTATGATACAGTGCAGAGCAGATTTTAGCTTCAGCGAGTTGATGTCCTACTTTCTAAATTCCCTCTGTTCTCCCTGTTATTTCCCCTCTCTCTCTCGTTGGCTTTCTCCGTTCCTGCTTAGAAATGTAAACTGTGTGGTTGACAAATGGTGAGTCACAATGTGGGAAGATAAATCAGCCAAGAGCCCGTCTCTCTCCTCCTCTCCTCGCAGGAGTCTTTGCGTTACCCTCGTGTTCGCACATGTACACCTACACCGATCGCCTGCTCGCACTCGGGGGCGAGCATCCTTTTCTAAACAGCCCACAACACCTCTTCCAACCTCACGCTTGCCTTTTCTCTCACATGCGTGTTACGTGGAGCGTGTGCACAGCCACACACAAACACAGATTCATCGCCGAGCTCGTAACGCTGTCTGCATGTTTCGGTCTCTATAAAGCCACAGGCGGTGTTACAGAGGAGATTAGAGCGCCGTTGTGCCGAGACGTGACTCATTCACCCCAAATGTTTAGAACGACCAAAAAGCGAGCATCCCGTTTAACGGGGGGAAGGAAGGAAGGTCTGAAAGAAAACAGAGAGCCAGTACGATCCAGCACGCTGATGGATGACAACATCTCAGATGGTAATTGTGATGAATATCAATGCGGATGCTAATGACAGTGAGTACACTCGTCTAATTGCTCATTATAATCCAGATGGCCTCGCTGATACATCATGGGAGCTCATGACATTGGTTCTTCTTTCCTGAACCAATTACATGCTGTTTGGACCTCAAATGCCCAAATTCAGTCACAGCCAACATTAACCGACTTTAAATCCTACAAAGCTTCACATGAGGAAGCTTACATCGGCGCGGTCAGTCTGCAGCTCATCACACTGACGTCCTTCTAAATGTAACGATTGTCTTTACAACAGAAATCCTTTCAGAAAGTCTCCAAACGCTGCTTTTCCGCCCTGCAGATGCTCCGCCAGGCCGGCTTCAGCCGCTGCTCCTTTGTGGCTCCCTGCCTTCGATTCTGTCCTCAGTAAGTGAAAAACATCCTCTGCTGGGCTCAGATCAAACGGCTGACCCGAACGTCCCATTTTTCTAACCCTTTTTTTCCAAAGTAGGACAATGAACCTGCGGTGCTGCTGCAAAAAGACAAAAACTGTGTCGCTGCCAGAATCCTTACGGGTCTGATTGCGGCGCGTGGCCCATCATTCGCTCTCATATTAAACTTTGAATCCTTGTTTTTGTTTGTTTCCTCGTTTCGCTCAGAATCCACGAGAGCCGTGGACTCGTTAACAAAACGAGGTCGGGTTTGATCCGGTCTCAGTGTCCCTCTCTCACTCCCTTTAGATTCTGCTGGGCTTCTCCTACGACCTCTTTCACAGCCTGACCTCCAGCCTCCTCTTATCTGTCTCTCAGCATTTGTTTCTCTGTAATCTTCCTTTTTATCGTTCCTCTTCATCTTTCAGGGGCAGAAGCAGATAAAAGAGCCACCTGCCGGCCCGAGCGTGACACAAGGAAGCCGGGGAAACAGCAGCATTTGCATATCAACACTCTGCTGTGAAGTATGAGCGCCATGAAACGAGCTCGGTACGAGATACAGAAAGCCTCGTTTTAAAAGGCGCGGCGTCCCTGCATGTTTGTAAATCATCAGCCAGCGCCTCCTGTGTGCTTAACTACTACAGTCAGTATTTATTAAATGATTACCATGTTGGAGTCAGAGCAGAGACCAAATCACGTACATGTGAGCAGCTCTGACCATCGACTGGTGCCACACTCACAGTGTACAACATTTAGGCCAGTTTAAAGTCCCTCTGTGAAGCACATGCATGTATTTAACCACTCAAATGTGATTTGGAGATATCGTGCACGTAATCAGCTCGGATAAAAACCAGCAGGTTTTAAAGAGCTTTTTAGCACCATTTTTGTGATTGTTCAGATATTCCACAGGTCGGTCCAGAGTTCTCCGAGTGTCGTCTCTCTCATCACGTCTCTGATCAACGGTTGCTTCTGATTATAATGTCTGCCGACAGCTTCGAGAGTCTCCGCCTGCTGACTGCGACACGCCGCGGCCCTCAGCCCGGAGCGAAGTGGACGGGCTGGACGGGCGGGGGACACGCAGAGGTTCTCTGATTAGCTCCAAACTCGTGTGTTAAACGGGAACGACGAGCAGAGCGCTATCATGAGGTGGACGTGTTTCTGTCATCTGGCAAGAAACTTTGTTTACATTTCCAAAAGTGCGTGGTGTCATTTATTCATTCCTCCCACATCCCACACACATCCCACACATCTAACAACACAGGTGAGGACGTGTGGGTGCAGGCCAACCGTCCAGCTACACCGTGGGTGGTGTCTTACTCCACATCACCGTGGCTTACTACATGTACGTGGTAGCTGTACCTCAGGAACACGTGTTTCATGGGGGCTTTAAGACTTCACATCCAAAACATGATGCCAGATCTTTCACATTCATTCATGGAGTGAACGCGTTAAAGTCTCCATCAGGAAATAATCATTCATCAGCTTCAGCTTTGGACACTTTGTAGCTCCTCCATCAAACACACACACACACACACACACACACACACACACACACACACACACACACACACACACCACTCCACCTGCAGACGTTTTGTCCAGATCCCACAAACAAACAGACACGTGACCAGATGGACACAACAAAAGTCTCTTTGTGTTCTCGAGCAGATGACAAAACGCGGCGGCGGCTCCGCGGCGGCTCCGCGGCGGCCTGGCTGCTGGCCCCGCTGCTGGCCCCGCTGCCGACGAGGTGAGGAATCAGATTAACAGGGGAGGCAGCTGGCACGAGTGCAGCCCTTTGGCTGGGAGCTGCTGTTTTGGAGATAGACAAAATGAATTAATGAGCTAATGTGCTGCTCGTGACAGCCATGGTGGTCACGGCACCTTTGCTGTGCGGGCCCAGGACATCACATTAGTGCTGTCCTCAGCACAGCAGGCCGCAGTGCGCTGTCATCGAGCTTTATTGTGCTAAAAATAAAAACATGTCTTATTTTGTTCTGTGTGTTGGTTTGGGGTCCATGCACTGCGTTACTGATTCGGGGGAGTGTTACAACAAGCGGTCGGGGTTTAGCAGTTACATTAGACAAATAACTTCTGCACGTGTGTTTCCGTTTATCTGATAAATGAAACAGATGGTCAAGTACATCTGGGCTGTCCACATGAGACATTTATGGTATCCATGGCAACATGGCAAAGCCAGACTCAGCCCTCTTTGTGAATGGTACTTACATCCCCACCACCCTTCACAGCGAACACGTCTCCTTTCTGATTCTGCAGACACTTGACGTGTCAGTTATCTTTGTGATGCACCGGAAAAAAACCGGAGACGGATGAAGGCGAAGCTGCGCCCGTGACGGACGCTGCGTGAAACATTCAGCTCAGTTACAGATATGTTTGGATGCTTTTGTGAGGGATGATGTCTCTTCCACAACATCTGCATCTCTTTAAAAAGAATTTGTTTGATGTTTGAAATACTCGATCTGTTACACGATTCACGTTTCGCACGTTATCTTTAATGCACCGGTACGTGTGATACCACAGCGTTTACAGCTTAACTGCTTTAACCTTCCATGTTTGTGATATTGTGAAGAGTCCAGCTACTGTACAGGTCCAAACGTTTGCATTAATCCGAGTATGAAAGGAAGCAGTCAGGGAGAAAGACGCAGTAATAATAATAAAAACTCTCAAAGTCTGTAAATATATCCAAATAATTTCATAATGCACGACAGTTATACCCAATTACTCTTGACCATAATCAGCTTCTCCCCACACTGTTTGAAAAGATAATAGAAATCGAATCTAATGCGTGCTGCACCACTGCTGCCAGAATGCAGAACCTTCCTGGGTCAAATTATGCAACACTGCAGGTGAGGCCTCCCCATGTTGTGACTGAGAGCCAAATTTCAGACACGTTGAGAACGTTAAAGTGGAGCTAAAAGCTCATTTATGGCTCCTTGCAGCGCAGGGCAGCTCCGTGGTTAGCACGGCTGCCTCACACAGAAGGTCCTGAGCTCGACTCAGCCGTCCTGTGTGCAGTTTGTGTTCTTCCTGCTTGTGTGGGATCTCTGCAGGTACCTTCTTCTGATTGGCTGCAGCATGCTACAGACATGCTGGCATATTTTCCGACATATAGCAGAATCTCAATCTCCTTTTTAAGAAGGAAGAGTTGCCTCTTTATTGTTCTCATTACTTGACTTTTTAATTTGACTGCAGGTACGAAACACGGCCAATCAGAGCGGGCGATCTTCAGCTGTGCAGCAGCGCGCGCAGTTTCTCGTGCCGAGCAGCTCGTTGTGTCTTATCTGCGGCTCTGAAACAGATTTGCTCTGGTCCTTGTCTGCTCGTGGTGAAGTGAGCATTGCATTCTGTCATGAGTGTAAATGCATATATGCTCACACCTCCACCCTCACGTGGAGTAAACACGTCCCGGCGCTGCCGTGTCACATAATGGAAAAGGACATGAAGCTCATCTAATTAATCAGACTTTAAGACTCTGTGTACTGTTGCACCAGCAGCACAACTAATTGCATTTGCAGGATTCGTTTGCAGCAATGATAGCGGCATCAACTGCATCCAGTCAGACCTCGGATAATTCCCACTAAACTATAAACGTGTTAGACTGTGATAGCGTGCAAGAGGAGAAAAATCAAACTGCTTCAACATAAAATCGCACTAATGAGGATGATTAGAAAGCAAAGTGGCTGCATGGCCTGCACACATAATTAAATGTAAGGCATCCTTAAGAATTCTTCACTTGTAATTCAAAGTGTTTCATCAAACAGAACGCTGATGACATCATTTCTTTATTCGTCATGTGTCCATTTTTGTCAGCGCACTGTCTGCATCACAGAGGTGGGAACTAGCAAAGTACAAATACTTTGTTACTGGACTTACACGTATCTGTACTTTACTTGAGCATTTACTTTTCTGACTACTTTTTATTTTTACTCCCGACATTTGAACACAAATATCTCCTTTCTTTACATTTATACAATAGTATGTAAATGATATATACACTTTATATACTGTCCACTCCCCACATGTTCAAAGCAGGCTCCGTACTTGATGTTCAGCAGTAACATTTATGGTGTTTATACTCGGGAGGAGCGACTGCAGGTCCATAAGCTGTGTTAGCGGCACTTCAGCATCTAGCTAGCTCTGCTGAAGAGGAGCGAGCATGAAGGGAGTAACAGCTTTAAGTGTCAGGTCATTTGAAATGCAGCGTTTCTACGAGCTCACCAAACAACACACAAACTGTGTGTTTGCAGTTTGTCTCACAGTGTGTTGCAGCTAAAGGTCCGGCTGCTTTTCACAGGGAGAGAAAAGACAGCTGAGCTACGTCCACTCAGAGATGGAGAAAGATAAGAAAGAAGGACAGGAGAGCTTAGAGTTAGAGGCAAGGATGCTCAGTGACATCTGATAACTGCAGATTTGAATTTAACATGCGGTTTAATCACATATTGGATCCGTATGTGACGTGTTTTAATAAATTATGGATTTTCATACAAAACAGACTAAGAATGGTTGGTAGCTACGGTTCACTTTCTTACTTTGAGCTCAGAGTCGGTACTTTTTAATGTTTACTTGGGTAAAAAAGTGGCTTCAATACTTTTACTGGAGTATTTTTAACACTAGTATCTGTACTTGTACTTAAGTACAGAAAGTCTGTACGTGTCTGTTGTTTAACCTTCTGTGATCAGCAGGTTAAACAACACTTTGGCTCAGGTAGAAAGTCTGATACTCAGCCTGCCATCCAGGAGAGGTTACAGGAACAAAACAAGTATCTTATTTTATTCTGCTACTCTGTTCTTCAGCACGCAGTGCAAAGTATTTATTTCATTATTATACAGCATAGTTGGGTATAGTTATACTTACTCACAGGTCGTTCTTTGAATGTTGCAGTCAGCAGGACTCTTCATTCTGGATGAAGATCTAAAGGTCGGATGGCTGAGAAGGCACAGTCTGCAGCGACCTGCAGGACGTTTGTTGTCCTGCGGTCTCCATAGAACAGCGTCTCAGACGTTCTGTATGTTTGGGGCTCAAACTTCTGACAGCAGCTGACAGAGTGGTGCTGAGTGACGGCTGTGCTGTAAATGAGCAGAGCTGGCACGCACTCGTTGGATGGATGGCAGCGAATCCAAACTCCTCAGATGCAAACTTCTCAGCCACAGATGGAAACTCCAACTTCACACGAACGTCGGATCAGATCACAGAAGCTGAATTTTTCCCTCTGTAGTCTGTAGTAAACTCTCAGGCCAAAGACTACATTTTGCTTTGGAAGCTTTGTGGACACCTGAGGAGGTGGACTCCAACAGGTGATGACTGCATGCTAATCAGGTGAGGTCTGCAGACCTGCCAACAGGTGTAAATGTTCATGCAGCTGGTAAATGCAACCAGCACCGAGCTGTCCTCTGTGTGTAGGACACATGCACACTTCTTATTATTTCTTTGTAATTTGCTCAGAGATGGGAAACAGGTGCAGCGATGTATCGAAGCATGTGCAAACACAAACAACAGAAACAGTTTTTACACAGGAGGACGCTCCGAGCTCTTCTTTGGATGTTTCTGCCTTCAGCTCTGTTCTCTGTCAGGATGACCCCACAGTGTTTGTGTGCTGGGGGAGGCCCATCCATGACGGACAGACTTCCTCTCTGTGTTTCTTTCTCTGTGCTTTTACTGCACTGGCAGTGTGACCCGTGGCAGGTGTGTATCAGATGTTTGTAGGCCTCACACTTCGTCCTTTGTCCTCTACTCGTTGAGGACACACTGTGCTGAGATCTGCAATGTTTTCAGCTCTTTTTGAATCAACTTGTTGGTGCAAAAATTCCATTTTATGTCAAACTGTGGTACCTTTCATGGTTTCTACTTCACTAAGTTCACACCTTTGAAGCTACAATATCAAAATCTGAAATGTGCACAGAGACGTATAACTGGATGTACAAAGAGCTCGATGTTTGCTTCCATTCGGAGCTCCTCTCACAGTCGAGCTGAGGTTGGCGACCCCGCTGCGATGTTTCTCCAAAAATATCAGGACATTTTCAAGTCCTGTTTGTTGGTTTGTGTTTGGGTAAATGTGAGCGCATGCAGCTTTGTGGGCCACGGGGCCGATGAGTAACACGGCTCAGAAAGTTATTTTACTGAGGAACAAAACACTATTTACACATATCAGTACTCACAGCTAAATGTCAAAGCAAGCCGGCGCCTTTTAAAATGTTGCATGTCAGAAACAAAGAGAGGAACAGAATCTGTGTTGCTGTCCACACGAACTGCATGCAGCTCACGCTACGAGCTCATGTTTTTCCCGTGTGCGTGACATCTCTCCTGCACAGACAGGCCGCAGACGCTGCTGTGCTAATGTGCTGCCGATGCTCCACCTCCTGTGAAGACTCGAGGCGTCAGGCGGCCGTGGCTCGAGTTAGAGAGATAAAGAACAAAAGATAAAGGAGGATCTCGTAGCACAGGCCAGTGATTCTGTTTCCCCTCGTTCACTGTCTCTAATGTCACAGTGCAGCAAACACGTCTCACTGACCTTTGTGCTGTAAAAGCCTGAATGCAATCTTTAAGCATCACCTGCAGACAAAGGTCGCCGCCCTGCTTCACCTGTTTATCCTGGAAAACTACAAACCAGCATTTCAACAACAACACGTCCGTTTCTTTTATTGTTCTGCACATTTTCTGCACCTTAGATGTGAAATCAGTCCAAAGTGCATCCTGCTGCTGGCTGAGAGATTATGTGAAATGACACATGAGCCACTTCATTTATTATCATTTCTTCTTCTCCTGACAATCAGCGGCAGAGTGACTCTGCTGCACGCGCTCGTTTCTCTGCCAATCAGGACAACACCCTGAATCTTCACTCTCCACACGCCTGTTGTTACTGCCTGATTCTAGCCAGTGTGTGTTCATGTGTGTGCGTGCAACATGGCACCCACAGAGTCTCGGGGCTCATCGTGGAGTCTGGGATTCTGAAAATCCACCGAGGAGCTGCACGTATGTCCTGTAGTTTCATCTACCGTATGCAGTGTATTATTCAGCAGTAGGCGGTCACTGAAATAGACCATCGGCATTTCCTACAGTGTTCTCAGTGCTGCTATTAATAGGCTGCTGACCTTTCATTCTTTGAATACCTCTTCATCTGTAGCAGAGGGGACAAAGGACCACAGACCAAACACAACAAGTTAAAACAAGATAAAGGTGAAGTAAATGGCACCGGTTCTGTCATAAACGGTAGTAACCAGACTGAAAAGCAGCGCACATTTCGGTGCTTTTTTTTTCCTGAGCTGTGATACACTTTGGATTCCAGCCAATCATTTTACGTTTCCGAGGATAGTAGGCGGGGCCAGGTACGTACGTTCTTTTAGAGCAGAGCTACAGATTCAAAATGCCGAAGGTGAAGCGGTCAAAGTCTGGCTGTACTTCACAGCAAAAGATGCAAACTCAGCAGCAACAAGTGCTTTAAGCTGATACTGTGATACTGTCAAAGGAGGTAACACCTCGAATCTGATGACGTATAACATTTTGTTAAAGCCGAGAAATGCGCCGTATTTGATTTCTTGCTGCGAGACCTCACACCGAGCACATCTACTGCGGGTGTGGTGCCAGTTATCGGACCGGAGTTAGCAACATCCCCCAAAAACCCGAAGAGGAGAGTCCTGGCCCCTAGCCCTGCCAGTGTAGCAGAAATGATGAGGATGATGATGCAGCAGCAGCCGTTCTTCTCTGCGTGAGTAGCTTAATGTTGTTCGTGTGTAATTTACGTTGAGTAGGCTAACCACGTTATTACATTAATGCATGTAAGGTGAACTAGCAAACATCATCATAGCTACATGCGGCTGTCTTCTTGTTTGATGGCAGATACTCCCTTCACCCTGGCTAAAAAGGCTAAAATGACCAAAGAAAAAGTGGAAAACAGTTAAACATGAGAGGTTTTTGGACAAAGTCTGTGTTCTCCATTCTTTAAGCACTGGCACCGTTTCAAAAGTACCGGTTTAGTACTGGTATCGGATAAAACCTAAACGATACCCATCCCTATCTGCAAATCAGCGTGGCTCAGCCTCTGCACTGCACTTTATGCTGCATGCCATCATATTTGCTAATAAAGGACTGTTACAGAAAACACCAGCAGATCGCTGGTTGGTGAATAATGTATAAAGACGACCAAAGAGCTGAGCTTTTTAAGCTTTTCAAGCTTTTTATGTCAGATGTTGGAGACAGCAGACGTCAAAAAATTACAAGAAGGCAGAGAAGATGTAATTCTGCTTTTACTGTAGCAGAGCGAGGCGGGGGGAACAGCAGCCGAGGCTAGCACAGACACGAGGAAGAGGAAACAAGAAGAAAAAGCTCTAAGGACACCTAACAGGTACCAGCACACAGAGAAAGACCGCAAAGCATCATGGGACACCAGGTGCTCCTCTATATGGTGTAGTGCTGCTCTGGGAGTGTTACATAACAGCAATGCACTGGATGCATGCAGTGATAAAAATGTGGGACAGAAAGACGAGGACGTCGTATTACTGAGCGTCAGAGAAATAAAACAACGAGCACAGAATGAACAAAGATCAGTGATCTCACACTCAGCAGGTTTTCATGCACCACATGCACTGAGTCTCTCACTGCATTAAAGCAAAGCACTGCTGCACTGCTGTCTGTGCAGTGGAAAGTTTCAGGGCTGTTGCACATTTGGGAACAAGACACCACACCCCACTTCCACCCATGTGCTCACACTGCACAGGGAGTGCAGAATTATTAGGCAAATGAGTATTTTGTCCACATCATCCTCTTCATGCATGTTGCCTTACTCCAAGATGTATAGGCTCGAAAGCCTACTACCAATTAAGCATATTAGGTGATGTGCATCTCTGTAATGAGAAGGGGTGTGGTCTAATGACATCAACACCCTATATCAGGTGTGCATAATTATTAGGCAACGTCCTTTCCTTTGGCAAAATGGGTCAAAAGAAGGACTTGACAGGCTCAGAAAAGTCAAAAATAGTGAGATATCTTGCAGAGGGATGCAGCAGTCTCAAAATTGCAAAGCTTCTGAAGCGTGATCATCGAACAATCGAGCGTTTCATTCAAAATAGTCAACAGGGTCGCAAGAAGCGTGTGGAAAAACCAAGGCGCCAAATAACTGCCCATGAACTGAGAAAAGTCAAGCGTGCAGCTGCCAAGATGCCACTTGCCACCAGTTTGGCCATATTTCAGAGCTGCAACATCACTGGAGTGCCCAAAAGCACAAGGTGTGCAATACTCAGAGACATGGCCAAGGTAAGAAAGGCTGAAAGACGACCACCACTGAACAAGACACACAAGCTGAAACGTCAAGACTGGGCCAAGAAATATCTCAAGACTGGTTTTTCTAAGGTTTTATGGACTG
>NC_140541.1:38564949-38579949 GCF_057382185.1 Mchenga conophoros
ACTTAAGTAAATATGCATGAAGTCGCCCACTTAGGTATAAAAAACAAAGATTCAGGATGAAAACAAAGCAAACAGATTCCACTGGGACTCCAACGTATTGATCACTGTTCAGGATGTACAGAGGCAGACCACACGCTGGGAAACCGACTTCCCACAGACGGCCCACAAACCCACAGTCCTGCAGTCAACAGTGTCATGTGAACATTAACTGTGATCGCTTTAACCAAGCATACATTTCTACATACATTTCAACCAGCCGTAGTAAAACAGCTAAATGAGAGGAAACTAGAGGAGAAACAAAAGGAGAGCGTTACAGAAGATGGCAGGTGAATGTTCAAAGCCTCGGGAGGAAGAGGACGGACACTGAGACAGGCTGTGAAGGACAGATGAAGGGTAAAGTGAATAAATAAAAGCAGAAACGGGGGAAGGTCCACGAGACAGAAGACGACAGCAGGCGAGGCAGATTGAGAAAGGGCAAAATTGAGGAGTGAGACCGAGAGAGAGCCAGAGAGTCTGTGACGGGTCACTCGGGAGCCGAGGGAGGTGTGTGCAGCATGTCAATACAAATGCTAAGTCACTCAAGGGCTTCCATGCAGCTGCAAGCCCAGCCGAGCTCTACTGTCGGGTGTAGGACACAGCAGTGGGGACTAACGGCTAACTCATCTAAACCTGATCTCACCTGAACCAGGTTTAAAGCTTCTCAGCTCAGTTTGATCAAAGATGACAAGCAGATTAAATCAAAGCTACAGCGCGTCCCAATCTGCAACAAACCGAAAACCAGAGACATGGACCCCTCAGGTGTCTGAGAACACAGGTATCTGCTTCAGAGAAAGCCCAGAGGTGAAGGCACCGCAGTCACCTGAGAGAAGATCCAGCTCTGCAAACAAGCAGCTCCGGGCTTCAGCGGGGCCCGGGGATACGATTTTAGGGATAAATCAAACCGTAATTGATTAATCCGCCCATCACTTTATGAGTAAGCGCTGAAGGAGACTGCACACCTGCGCCAAGGCTGAAATCCACAGAAATATCTGGTGGTGTTTTCTTGGATTTCACAAGATCATTTTTCATACTTAATTTCAAATGTATTTGTGAAGGTAGCACGACGTGTGCTAGAAGAACCTGGGTTCAGGTCCTGGATGTAATCTGTCATCCATCCATAACAAGCACACACAGAGCTCTGTTCCTCCTGAATGTGAAGTCTGTAGCAATTACTGAGCCAGCTGCTGCATTTTCTCTTCCTAGAGGTAAAGTTTTAAAAAATCTGATTGGATAAATCTATTTTTATGATTGCGGGACGTTAACGCTTTAATATTTAAATCAAATCTAATACAAAGAAATAATTATGGAATGAAGAACATATTAAAAAGGAAAATGCTGGGATATTGATCGGCTGGAAGAACGGATTCATAGCAGAGATGAAGTATTTGGTTCAGCCGTTAGCTTTGTCAAATAGACACATATTCACACAGCGTCACGTCCACCTCTGACACTCTGGAGCTTTTACGCTTTCTTTCAGCACAGAAACCACTCGGCCCACTCGCACATCACCCCGGCGGGATGTCTGCGTGGCTGCTGCAGCGTCCGTGTTTGGTGCCTCTGCTGGAGGAGGACGCTTGGTGTTAACGAGGGTGTAACATCGTACCTGTGCTGCAGTTACTCGTCCTCCACCATCCCTGTGACCCAGGAGACTGTTGCAGGGTGAGTCTGCAACCAGACAAGTGAGTGACACGAAATGACAGGATAGAAAGAGGAAACAGAACCGGAGGGGGAGGTCAAAGGTCGGAGCTGCGGAGGCCCCTGCTCGGTTTGTACAGGAGGAGAGACATAACACAGTGGGAGCCGCCTGCTTCTGTGGCAGCAGTAAAGTATTTACAGTAAATACATTAAGTCTGTGTTCTGTGTGTGATCAGAGGTCATTGCTGTGTGTGTGGGCGGGGCGAGTGAACAGGAAGTAAAGGATACATTCGTACTCCACCAGATCTCGAACCGATGGCCAGGATCTTCTGCACGGGGTCAAAGGCCAAAGCGGTGGGCTGGTAAGGGAAACCATGACGCACCGTCTGCAAAGAAACACACAGATCATCTTGATTTATAACAGTGATGTCAAACAGGAAGCAGGAAATGCTTCGTTTCAGCGTGACTCCAGCTGCAGAGGTGTGGTTTCAGCTTCAACACGTTTAGTCTCACTTTGAATGAGGTCACACTCTACAACACTGAACTCTTAAACATGACTAATGACACCAAAAGGACTCAATCGTTTTCATTTTTACCACATTTTAACGTGAGCACATATTTTATGTGAACACATTTTGTGAATGATGACAATCATTTGTGTGCCTGCTGCTGTGCTGTTCATTAACTGAACCCAGTAATAACACACAAACACTTGTGACTGCAGTGCTTCTGTTTTCTGTGACTGAGGTTAAGCTTTAAAATGACCGACGGTGAGGGCAGCAGCGAAGAATACGCAGGGCTGCGTGTAGACGCGGCTCGAACTGAGCATCAGAGTGAGGACCAAATGGGATTTAAGTGACTTTGAACATGGTGCTGCCAGCAGACTATTACAGAGTGTTGATCTGCTGGGATTTTCCCACACAGCCATCTCTGAGGTTTACAGAGACGCTTCAGAAAAACAGAAAATATACAGTTTTAGACAACAGGTGAGTGTAAAAGTGCAAAAGTACTGCTGTCTGTCTATCTGTCTGTCTATCTATCTATGTTTAACACTTACATGCTGATGAAACACAGAGGCTTTACAGTAAGTAATGAGCAAGGATGCAGGACCTCTTATTCATACTGTAAATGGATTATGAACTGAAGGAAATTGAACTTGACTCACAGTCAAATACAAAAGCCTGACTTGGCAAAACATGGCTGTCTCTCCCACTCTGAGATGCAGTGCATGCTCTGCAGCTGTCTGCTGTAAGTCATGTTAAATTTCCCAGCAGTGGCTCACTTACAGTAATCTGCTGTGGGGGGATGCAAAGCTGTGGACATCACCAGAGCTGACTGAAAACATGTTTATGGGAAAACTGCAGTATTAGAAAGTAATATTACAGGATGATACAGAATATAAAATAGTTTCTTATTTTTAGCTTTGAATGAGAAAGTTGTTGGGCTGATTTCCTCCAGTTCAGACAAACCGGTGCAACACACACAGACCAAGCTGCATCCTGTAAAGTGTTTACCTCTAAACTCCTCAAAGTGAGTCACAGTGAAAGCCTCTCAGCACACACTGTGGAATTAACACACGCAAAAACACAGGATGCATTGTTTGTCAGAGAATGTGTGGCTGTTACAAAATACATTTCATTTGCAAAACTCTGAAGGAAACTTGCTGAATGATACACTTCCAGTTCTAAATCCACAGTGTGGGTTTTGGCAGCCATTGTTGCCAGACTCAGCAGAGTGTGATGAGAACCAACGCTCACCAACCAGAGAGGGAGTGTGTGTTTGTGTGTGTTTGTGTGTGTTTGTGAGACGTATCCTAAGGTCGCTATCCGTCACACAAGCAGGGTCGGGTTCCACGCCGCGTCCAGCCTGCGAGTAAGAAACAATAAGTGTCTTGTTTCTTTATGTTGTTATGGGTTCTTAAGAATGACACCATTACTTGAAGAGAAGGTATTTTATCGAACTGTGGTTCACATGTAAACAAAGCTTCGCCATCACAGTCTACTCAGAGGTAACTCCCTCTGCTCTCTAGCTCCCCCTGCAGTCTAGGAGTATTAACAACATAAAACATGATACTAGGCAAATAAGGATTTGCTGTTATCATTACATCTTCCTTTTTTTTCAACAATAAAATAACATACCTACTTTCACAAACATAAACAGTCTCTATTTGTTTTTTACTTGTTAAACCAGGCTTTATCAAAGTAACGTTAACAACACAACTAGTTTTCAACAATTATGGTCCATTCAACACTAGTAACCAAACATAGTGAAACTTGCATAGATACTATGACATCATCTTCCAAACAACATGTCAACACATTACATCTGTTCAATCAGTCTCATAGGTGGCTTTACTTGTCTTACAGATCTTCTCAGTGTTTGTTCTTGTGTATGCATAGGTGTTTCAGGTGATAGTGTCTCATGTGTGTGTTGGAGTTGTTCAGCAGCCTCCAACCTCTGCTCCACTACTACTGGTCCCTTAAGAAGATCTCGGCGATTTCTTCTCAGCATAGCTCCATCTTCTCTCTGAATGATGTATGATCGTGGTTGATCTTTCCTTAGAACAGTTGCTTTCTGTGCCCATGTGTTGGTTTTGTCTTTGAATCTCACTTGATCCCCAGCATGCAGTTCAGGTAGGTTTTTTTGTTCCTCTGTCATAATAGAACTTCTGCTTTGCTTTTTGTTGCTCCTTAAACTTCTTCACGCTGTTTCCCTCTTTTGTTTTAAGCAGATTATCCTGAATGGGCAGGTTTGATCTCAGGCGTCGTCCCATAAGAAGCTGTGCTGGTGACATACCACACTCAAGTGGTGTTGTGCGGTATACTAGCAGGCTTTGGTAGAAGTCAGCACCACTGTCTCTCGCCTTACTCATCAGCCTCTTCACTGTTTGGACGGACTTTTCCACTAGTCCATTAGATTGTGGGTAGTGCGGGCTTGATGTTGTGTGAACAAAGTCCCATTCCTTGGCAAACTGTCCAAACCTAATATTGGAGAATTGTGGTCCATTGTCTGTGAACACTTCACTTGGCACACCGTGTCGTGCAAATACAGCTTTCATAGAGGTGATTACAGCCTCTGCTGTTGTTGTTTGCAGTCTACATACTTCCGGATACAAAGAGTAGTAGTCTGTGACTGCAATATAGTCCTTTCCTCCAGACACAAAGAGGTCAGCCCCCACTTTCTGATATGGTCGGTCTGGCACTGGGTGCGGCTTTAGTGGCTCGGCAGGATTGCTTGCTTGATATGTCAGACATGTTGAACAGTTTGACACTTCATTTGTCACATCCTGATTAATCCGTGGCCAGTACATCACCTCACGTGCTCTCCTTTTACATTTTTCCATGCCTAGATGCCCTGCGTGTATCTTTTTGAGCATCTCTCCTCGCAGGCTCTTTGGGATGACAATTTTACTTCCCTTGAACACCACATCATCCACTACAGACAGTTCTGCTCTGCAGTTCCAGTACTCATGAATAACAGGTGAGCAGTTTTGCTTACAGCTGGGCCATCCATCTATGATGGTTTTGCGCAGTGCTTGTAACGTTCCATCTTTGCTTGTCTCCGTTCTGATGAGCTCCATCTTCCCTTCTGCGACAGGAAGTGCACTTGTGACCATGCTCACATATGCTCTTACATCATCATCCATCTTGGTGTTCGCTGGCTCATTCGGATCAACAGCTCGGGATAATGTGTCAGCTGTGTACATCAGCTTGCCAGGTGTGTACATCACGTTAAGCGTGTAACGTTGCAGCCGGATCATCATTTTTTGGATTCTCAGTGGACAGTCATTTAGTGGTTTTTGGAACAACGCTATCAGTGGCTTGTGGTCAGTTTCAACACTGATGGCCTGCCCAGACACAAACTGGTGAAATCTCTCACAGGCGTACGTTATGCTGAGCAGTTCTTTTTCAATCTGTGCATATCTTGTCTCTGCGTCTGTCATGGATTGTGATGCATATGCAACAGGCTGCCACTCATCATACTTCTGCAGAAGAACAGCTCCAAGCCCACTCTGTGATGCATCTGATGAGATCTTAATAGGTCTCATTGGATCATAAAACTTCAGAACTGGTTCCTTTGTAAGCAGATCTTTCAAGTCACGCCATGCTTTCTCATGTTCATGATTCCACTCCCATTCGATTCTCTTTTCAGTTAGCTGTCTCAGTGGCGCCATTTTTTCTGAGAGATTGGGTATGAATTTTCCCATGTAGTTTATCATGCCATTAAATCTCTGCACATCTTTCTTGCATTGCGGCCTCGGCATGTTTTCAATTGCAGACACCTTTTGAGGATCTGGTCTGATGCCTTCACTGCTCACGATATCTCCAACGAATGTCAGTTCCTTCGCCCCAAGCTGACATTTCTCTTTGTTCAGCTTCAGATTGGCTTTTCTGGTTGCTTCAAGAACATTTCTCAGTCTCATGTCATGTTCAGCTTTTGTGCTACCCCACACAATGATGTCATCCATTGACGTGTCGACTCCTTCCAGGTGTTCATAGATCATGTGTATTGTCTTGTGATACACCTCAGGTGCTGAAGCAATGCCAAACGGCAGTCGCCGGAATCTGTACCTGCCAAATGGGCTGTTGAACGTGCACAGTTTTGAACTTGCTTCGTCCAGCTTCAGTTGCCAAAATCCTGATGAAGCGTCTAGCTTGCTAAAGTACTTCGCTTTTGCAAACTGTGACATTATCTCTTCTCTTGTAGGTAGTTTGAAATGTTCTCTCTTTATTGCTCTATTCAGATCTCTAGGATCCATGCAAACTCTGAGCTTTCCAGTCTTTTTCTCCACAATAACAAGAGAACTCACCCACTCCGTTGGCTCATCGATCTTTTCAATCACTTCCAGGTTTTCCATCCTGTCCAACTCGGCTTTCAGTGGCTTTTGTAGAGCAAATGGTACTTTGCGGCATGGATGAATGACTGGTGTTACACTTTCATCGACTCTGATTGTGTGTTCTCCAGCAAGGCAACCAAGTCCCTGAAATAGGTCACCATATTCCTTCATCAACTCATTATAGTCCATGTCATCATCAGTTTCCACAACGAGCACTCTTTTCACTAGGTTTAGACTCTCACAGGCATGTAACCCTAGTATAGGCTGCACAGTCTTCGGCACCACAATGAATGTTAGCGTGTGCTCCTTGTCTTTGTGTGTCACTTTAACCATGCATTTTCCTTTCACAGGTATTTCTGCACCTGAGTATCCACTCACTTTCACCTTCGTTGCATGCATTTTAGGTCTAGGTCTGATTTTCTTGAACTCTGCTTCTGATATGACATTCACTTGAGCTCCAGTATCCAGCTTGACTTTCATGAGTGTGTCATTCACTTTGAGTGTCATTATCCAGTCCTTTTCACCTGTCTTATTGTCTGTCACTGCAGCTACATAGAGTTCCTCTGTGTCTTCTTCATCCACAGTATGGACTGCACTTTGTTTCAGGGTTTGAGCTTTGCAGCACCTAGCATAATGGTTATTTTTGTTACATGTATTGCATCTTTTCCCATATGCTGGACATTTTTTAGGAGGATGTTGCATTCCGCAGCGACCACAAGTCTTTTCTCTTCTGTCCCTGTTTGCTGGCGATTTCAATTGCAGTTTCATTTCAGCGGCAGCACTCTCCTTTTTGACTCTGTGTGTGTTCTTATTCACAGCATCCACTCTGCAGCTGTCACTAAGCAGTTCTTTAGCTTGTGCCCTCACCGTTTCAGCTGCTCTGCACAGTGTTAATGCTTTTTCCAGGTCAAGATTTTCCTCTCTCAGTAGCCTCTCTCTCAGACCGTTGTCTGGAATCCCACACACAAGTCTGTCTTTTATCAAAGAATCTGTCAGTCCTCCAAATTCACATGTTTTACTCCTGTTCTGCAGCTCTGTGACATACTGATCTATTGTCTCCCCTGTCTTCTGTACACATGTGAAGAATCTGTGCCTCTCAAATGTCACATTTCTCTTAGGTATGCAGTAAGCCTCAAACTTTTCCATTATTTTATTCAGCTTCATTCCGTCACCATCAGTAAACGTGAAGTTATTATAGACTTCCAGTGCCTCATCACCCACTATATGCAAAAACACTGACGCTTGCTTTTTATCACTTGCCTCGTCAAGTCCAATTGCTGATAGGTACAACGTGAAACGTTGCTTAAATCTTCTCCAATTTTCAGCCACATTTCCAGTCAACTGAAGAATCGGTGGTGGGTGTAAGCCGTCCATGCTTACGTCGCTAGGTCTCTTTTCTCTCCCTCGGCGAGTTAGCTACACTACGTTCACTGCTAAGCTGATCCGTCGGTACTGCTATATTGTAGTCCGTTACCTTTCTTCAAGTCCATCTTCTGACACCATGTCTTGTTTCTTTATGTTGTTATGGGTTCTTAAGAATGACACCATTACTTGAAGAGAAGGTATTTTATCGAACTGTGGTTCACATGTAAACAAAGCTTCGCCATCACAGTCTACTCAGAGGTAACTCCCTCTGCTCTCTAGCTCCCCCTGCAGTCTAGGAGTATTAACAACATAAAACATGATACTAGGCAAATAAGGATTTGCTGTTATCATTACAATAAGCTTTTGATCTAAACAGACGTTTTGTGAATCAGCAGTTTCATTTCATTTGCTCTGAATGACGTTTAAAAAATAAAGGACAGTTCCACAGTTTAGTGTTCAGATCACAGCACGCAGCAGCTGACGACCTTTGTATTTCTAATGATTCTGCCACCTGTTTTATGCAGTGCAGAAACACTCACTGGGGATGATGATTAATATAATGAGTTTTCATTACTTCATGCTTCACGGTCTATCCCTAACCCGTCTTTAACTCTGACGTCATTAGCCGTGCCTGGGCCCAAACTCCGCTTCAGGTCCCAAAGTCAAACGAACACTGAAGCATCACTGAGAGTTACAAACTGTCTAAATTCTTTCACCTTTAATAAAATGATCAGCGTTGCTGCTTTACCAGGTGTAACAATTAAGTTTAACATCCAGGCATCCATGAAAACAGGATTTATTAAGTTTAACAGAGTTAGAAGTTAGCAGGAAGTTAGCTCGCTAGTTAGCTAAACATGATATAGCATGTTCTGACTGAGAGATTTCTGAAAAAATTCAAACGTACAGCTCTGCTGTCACTTCCAACATAAATGAAGACAGAAAACTAAACAGCAGTGACGTTTGTAGGGTTACTGAAGTTGGGCTAGCTGCTATATAATGATGTGCTACGTGACTGCTAGCGACACAGCTATGTTAGCATAGCATAAACACAGTGAAGCTGGAGGATGAACGCTAACTTTTTTCCACACGATAAGTTAACGTGAGGGTTCCTGATGGTTAGAGACAAATGCAATCGCATGGCAGGATGCTGTAAACGGACCAAACTTCAGTCAGGAGAACAACTGAGATAATCCATCCACAATACGAGGTTAGTCATTCATATACTGCTGCAGGGGCTGGAGTTACATCGCAAGGGTTAAAATCTGAGCTTTAAAATGAACAGTGGTGGTAAAAACCGAGAGAGGCCGACAGGGATCACTGACTGTTTTTTTTTTTTGTTGTTGTTGTTGTTCAGATTAAATAGAACAAGATACAAAACATGTTAAAAACACAACAGTCTTAATAAACACAGTAGTTTGGGCCCAGAAGCAGGGCTCATATGTCATCACTTAAAACCCGATAACTGTTGACATGAAAGCTCTCACAGGTACCTGAGCCTGTGCTCATTTCTATACAAACGTTCCCACTAAATACATTTTTCCATTATTTAAGTCCCTCTTTAATAACAGCTACCACATGTACTGCTGAGTGTGTGCGTAACTCTGAAATAACAGGGCTGCTGATGCTTCTGAAGGCACTGAGCCGTGACACTCGGATATGCACCATAAACTCCAGCAGCAGCACTCTCACACGCATGTTCAATGACTTAAGCTACTTTGAAAAACAACGGCTTGGAGATTGTAATTCTCTGCACAGGCTGCTAACATCAGGAGCTCCAGCTCAGCTGTCCCATGCCCTTAATTAGTCAGAGATGTTTGTTAAAGCTTTTTATTGCATGAATAGTTTATCCTCTTGACGTCGAGGTTAAATGATTTTCTTTTACCTCCCTGTAAGGTCAAGTTTAACACCAAGCCTTAGCCAGCCAGTCGTTCTACGAGTGACGCCTTCAGAACAATACGACACTGACATATGTTCACCCTCCTGTAGAGCTGTAGACGATCCTGTCAGTGCTATTTAAATGCTTAAAATCTCAGCTATGGTCATGGCGCCTCTCCAGTGGCAGTCCTGTTACGGTACAATTCTGCTGGGAAGCCTCAGATCATTCGTGTCCCGTTTGCTTTGACACAGCACTGTTGCACACTAAGAACTTCCCCCATGAAAGCTTCCTCCAGCGGGACAATGTGCCATGCCACTCCACAGAAAAATCCTCAGTAACGGCTCGAGAAGCACGACAAAAAGCCCGAGGCAACGACACAGCCTCCAAAGTCCCCAGATCCCAGTCCAATCAAGCATCAGCTCGAATCTCAGGAACTACCCCGATCCACTGAGGCCCCGCCCACTACCCCGAGTATCTGACTCCAGGAAAACCCTTAGTTCAAAACTCTGAAGGCCACAGCTGCATTAGGTAATCCTACAGTGACGTGCAGCACACACCTATTTACGTCTGCAGTCTGTGAGTAAAACACACACCAGTTAAATTAAGAAGAGAGAGTAAACAAACCCTAATTATTACAAGCATGCTCATGCTGTGGATGTAGGCGAACACATGCATGTGTGCACGCAGCGAGCAGCGAGTATCTGAGGACCACCTGCAGTACATCTGTGTTATGGCTGCCAGAGGCGACATTACATCAACTCCTGTCTCCATCCACCCTCCTCCCCGCTCCGCTCTCTCTGATGTCCACACAAACACAACCTTTATGCACGCTAGCGTGATGTTCAATCGCATCACCCTCTGCACGCATACACCCCCCACCCCCGAGACTAATACCACCTCATGCCACCCACGAGCCTCTTTCTCCACACAGCGTTCAGCTGCAGAGCTGGTCTAGACCCCTGTTTCTATAAATAGCAAGCAGCACCCAACACTGCCAGCCAATTGTGCATTGAGCAGCTATGTCTCCAAATACGGATCAACACAGAGAAGCAGCACGGGATGTTTCCGATCTACATGTGACTACAACATAAAGGCGCTACGCTGCTAATTTTGTGGAGCTCAGTGTGCACGAGATAAATAAGAGTAACACGTCAGCTCTCCTCTGCTTCTCAGTCATTAGCAACCACTAAGGTACAAAAGCTAGCTAGCTTCTCAGTTTAAGCCAGCACCGACCTTGTTATTGATAACCATCATCAGCTCAATATTGCATTACATCAGCTCAAGCTAATTATCATAAATGTCACAAGCAGCTGAGTGAAAAGTAAACAAGTGGTGTGATTAACATGGACACGCTGTGTGTGGCCTGCGCAGCACTGACCGCAGCGCTCGCGGGGATCGTGTGTGCTGAGACACCAACAGCAGCAAAATGTTTTCAGTCCCTGAACAAAGTTATTATTTTTGGAGACTCGGGGTATAAGGTACATAAATTCAGATTTCACAGCCGAATGTACGACTATTTTGTTCACGCGTCGTCTGACAAATGACCTCCGGAAAATGGAGTTAGGACATAAAAATAGCAGAATCAACAAACCCGAGCAGTTCCTAACAACCAGCACAGAAAGTGTGCATGTGCTCATATCTGCCACTCTGCTTTAGACACATCAGCGTCACAGGGCGCCATGTGGAGCGCTGCCCCACCGTTTCTCTAACTTTAAAAACTCACTGCTTCATCAGTTCATTAAGCAGCACGGCAGCATCACCGAGGACCCGACTAATGAGTCATGCATTAACCAGACGCTACACCCTGATTGTGATGGTGCTTGGATACATTTATTGACACAAGGAAATCGCATGGGGAGCTTTGCACACGGCTCACGAGTAAATGGAGGAAGTGATGGAGAGGCCACTTGTGATGTGCAGTTTGAGGCGAGAGCTCTGACAAGTGGTGAATAATACATAGAGAGAGTAGTATGTGAGCAGGCAGCAGAGGAAGGCAGAAGAAAGAGAAGTGATAAGAGAAGCACCGTGCACACAGGAGGTCACGTCTCTGTGTTTCTGTTGTCACATCTGAGGTTGAATAAAGTTTTTATTCACTGTCCAAAATTTTCAGTTTTAATTTAATCATTGAAATGTTCAGTGTTAGCTTAGTAAATTACTCTGATTACATTAGTTTGCTTAAATATCTATTGGCTGGAGTCACATAGGTATGTTAGACTCCTCCCATTTTTAGTAAACAAAAAATGGGCGGAGTCTCAGTTTTCTGTTAAACTCTGTGCTAACTGGCCTCAGACTCGTTTGTAAGCTAGCTTAGTTCATGGCTGATCTGGTCTCTGGTCTATTTTTGCGATGAAAAAACTTAAAAGTACCTTTTTTTTATTAAAAAATGTCTTTTTCTCTCTTGTGGGGCACTTTCTGAGATAGCCAAACAACTCAAAGGCGTAATCTACGGTGGCCCTGAGAGGTCAAACACAGCGCAAACAGAAAACAGAAAAATGCTGCAAACGCACACTGAACACAGCTGAAGTGTTTCTGGGGACGAGATAACGGGACGGACCGGCTGCAGAAGTGACAGAAAGCGTGAAGGATGGCGGCGCCACACTTTAATGAAGCAGCGTTGTCTTCGAATCACATGATTCTCGTGGTTCAGGTTGTCAAACTGATCTTATAGGTTAGAATGAAGAATGAAGCCGAGGTAAACTTTACTGTTTCGTTCCTGTTACGTGAAACTGTGGTGAGATTCAGTCGTCTCATCCACTGCAGAGAAACAGTTTCTTTTAATATTTGATTCTTTGAGGGATTTTCTTCTTTAATTTTATGACATGATAGACTAGCTTCTTGTTTTTCACGGGTCAAAGGACCGACTGCAACCATGTTAGAACTGAATGTACGAGCAGGCAAACGTGTCATGTGGCCGCAGTAATCGGGACACACGAGTCCTGTTGTGCCTGAGAAAGATTTCATAATTACAGGTTATTATATCTTGGCTGGTTTTGTTTGGTAAACACAACAAAGATGCTGTTGCTACATGCTGAAACCTTGATCTTAAAAACCAAACGCTGCTCTGTAATTAAAAAACTGGCATTAACAGTGAATGGCCTCTCCGTGCGCAGAATCTTTTATCGATGTTTCTGCCCAAATTAGTTTGACTTTGCTTGAAACTTCAAGATCAAAAGTTTTGAAGCTTTTAGTAAGAAGCCGTGTTTTATGCAGATGTTTATATTGATTTAAAATGGAGCGCAGCAGCTGTTATTAGGAAAAAGAACTGAACTGAAGGCCTGCACGTCACAGGAAATTACTCGAGATCAATGAAGCCCACACTCAGCTGTGATTTAAAATTCAAATTGGAGTATTTCAGCGCTCCCGTGGCAACACTGTATGCAAATCCATAAGGCCGAATCAATCCTGAATTACATAACTGGCCTGGTTGAAGCATATCAGCTTTATAATCAAGCCAGAGATTTCAGAGCTTTTAATAAACACCTCATTAAACAAACCAACAGGAAAGGATGTGAAATTAGCAGCTGCTGGAAGCACAGTTAGAAGCATGTCTGACTGCAAAGGTTACGAACTCCTTGCACATACAGCTCGTCCCGTGTGCTGCCCTTGTACATACAATTAGTTCACGTGCATCACCCAGGTGTTGTAGCACCTGTCCCCTCCGGCTAATGTCACCATGACAGACAGCAGTGCAGAGGAACGTGTCACAGTCTTCCGCACCAATTTACTTTACAGCGTCAGAGAGACCATCAAACAAACACGGATCCACGTGGGCTTCCCCACCAGCGAGATGTTTCCAGCGTGCTCTGAAATTCCTTTGATCCTGTCGGCTGAAAATAAAGGCTGAGCTGGGGGGGGGGGGGGGGGGGCTGTATGTGGGAAACAAGCATGAAAAAGACAGTCGTTACAAAACACACCTGAACCCAGAGAGTCCTGCCTGTGATCGACACATCAGTGCTTCCTCAACTCTGAGATATGAATTCTTATTTTTAGTCTTTGAATTAAAAATAGTTGCACAGAATATCGAATATACAGTAATATTCTAAAAATAGAGAAATGTATCTTAACACAGCTGCATCTCTTTGGTTCCACATCACTGAACAGATATCAGGTCATAGCAGCTTTCAGAGCTTCTGAAGCCAGATCCGATTCTGCACCTGAGCACATTCCTTCTGTTTGCTGTGAAAAGCATCGAGCAGACATGACGTAATGGCACATAAAGAGTGAGAAACAGATCCGTTTCACAGCAGCGATAACCACTACCTCCAAATGTGCCAGCTGAGGACGTCAGCTCACTGACAGGATCCAGCGCGAGAATCACTGCTTTGCACCAAAAACAGAAAACTGTGGCATGACCAGCTTTTCATATCCAGCGTCTCCTGCAGGCTCTGTTTTCCATGAACAAAGTGATTGAAGGATTTCAGAGTGTGATTCTGCATCATGCTGAAAAGCCAAACAATGAGGGGACTTTCATTCGTCACTTAGAGCGAAGCTGATCTAATAAGCACTTCCTCTATCCACTGTCTGCACGCGCAGAGCTCGGTGCACAGGGCGAGGATGCTGAGTGAGAGCTCAGGAAAATGAAAATGAATGAAGGACCTGCTGACGGTGAAGAGCAGGCGTCAGTGTGCGGGGGGGGGGGGGGGGGGGTGCTTATATGTTTGCCTTTGTCTGTGTGTCTTTATATATCTGAATCTGAATCATTTGTGTGGGGGGCATGTGATTATGTGCACATACCCACACAGATCCACGTGGAACCATCTTTGCTTTCCTAACTCGGCCCCTGCATTATGTAACGTCAGCCTCCCTGTGAGGGTCGGGCTGGTGTTTTAAATCTTTTCATGAACTGTGTACTCTCAGAGGTTTGTCCTGATGCTTCGTGCTCTGGATGTCTTCCTGTGTCTTTGTCTTCTTCTTATTTCCTCTCTGTGTTTGTTCTATTATTGATGCAGTTGCTGCTGTGACAGAAGGGTTTCTATCATTTTAACCTTCCTAGTGTGTGCGTGTGTGTGTGCGTGTGTGTGTGGGGGGGCTCCTCTCTTGGTACGAACACATGCGTTAGGTGATTCTAAATCATCTGTGGGTGTGATCGTCGTCCTTCTGAGAGTGTCAGTGTGGTGACCTGTCCGGGCCTTTGACCCCGACGACAGCTGGGATGTCTGTCTGATGACTGTAGAGCTTCATACAAGTATTTACTTCCTTACAAGCAAGCAGTGTGCTGACAGCAGCTTACGGCTCTCTGATATCTGGC
>NC_140541.1:38584949-38712449 GCF_057382185.1 Mchenga conophoros
AGAGCCACCTGCGCCTCGCGTTTTCCTCGTTTTCTCCTTCAGTCTGAGTAAGATTTCACTGAAGACTTGTTTCAGCAGCGCTCTAATTGTTCTGGAGTGCATTCCTGTACAAACTACAAACACACCAAAACGCTGTCTAATAAAATCTGCACTGTTGCTTCTTCCCACACTGCAGAGCGAGGACAGAAGTCATGACTAACTTTGAGAAGTTAGCCAAACACTCCCACACGCAGCCCACAGAATTACGTCAGAGAATGTTGATCCTATCTACAGCATTTAGAGTAATGAATGAAAATATAGGTAACTGTCATAGATTGACGGGTGACGAATAAAAGGAAAACACAAACCTTGCTCCACACTACAGGTGGCCCTGCTATGGTTTGGACGGCACCTTGCTACTGTGGCTGTGAGGTGTTGTGAGTCGTCACCGTGACCCTTTCATGGAACATCTCTGTCCTGGTAGGAAGCCCCATAAGCATGAAATGATATGAATGCTCTTCTCTGGGATTTTCAGGTTTTTTAGCCAAACCGAAACTTCTGGAAGATCAGCAGGATGAATATAAAATCACCAGAAGAGGGAATATTTACTGGAAGAATGGAGTTCCATCACTCCAGCAGACCCACAGACATGGACCCAGTACCAGGCTTTTCCTGTCAGCTGTCTCTCTGATGTCTACAGTTCAATAAGTGATAATGAACATGTGTGTGTTACCAGTTTTATTGCTGAGTGAAATTACTGCATTTGCAGTGAAGTGATCTGAGTCTCACAGCAGCAGCGTCTCTGAAACATTGGTGGGTGTAACCTCATCAGGACCACCATTAGCTCTCAGCTTGTGGTCGACCCCCAGTGACGTTCATTAACTAATCAAAAACAAATTTGGTTCCTGCCAGGAGAAGACGATTTGTTTGCCCTGATGAGGACGAGTCATTGAATTCAGGAAATGATAATACGACAGATGAAACGTGTTCGTTTTCCTTGTTTATCCCTCAGAATCTGTGAATTTGATGCTGAAGCTAAAGCGAACAAGCAGCTTCTGCTGTGTTCAGCGTACACAGGTTTGCTAACAGTCATTCATGGTTCTCCCACTCCTAATGTGCACATCTGGCGCAGGATGACAGGCTTTGAAAACTCATTCTTCCACCCATCAAAGTCCAGCCTTCATACAACATAAAGCTCTGTCATCGGTGCATGTTGTAATTAATCACACCCGAGCCCTGTCTGCAGCACGACAACTACCTGACACACTAACCATGACATGCAACCTCCTCTGACACAAACTCAGGACAAACGTGTGCTTGAAGGCATGTTTGTACATTCAGTGCTTCCTCCTGAGAAGTTCAGTCAATAGAAGCATCACAGCCGCTCACAGGGGAGGAGCAGCTTCCTGCACGGGCCGGCCATCCTGCTGCTCTTTTCCAGCATTTTCTGCTGCCTGCTATAGGCTGCTCTGCCGCATCCTTCCAACCTGAATCAAGCCCCCCCTCCCCACCTGCCCAACACACACACACACACACACACACACACACACACACACACACACACACACACACACACACACACACACACACACAGCAGTGTTACTCTGCCTAATAATAACACACTCCTCTAAACAAGCCTTTTCTCTCAGATTCTCAATGAATTATTCACAGCCATTCAGAGCCGTCCCTGTAAACCCGAGAGTCCTCACTGCATCAGCAGAATGGATCCAGGACCAGAGCTGCGACGGGCGGCAGAGGAAGCTATAAATACCCCCATTCAGCACCCCTCCCTCATTCTCCCCCTCCTCACTGAGCAGCACTGCAGCCTCCTTCCTCTGGCTCGAACTCCTTTATGAGAGCGAGGCTCACCGGTTATGTCATCGCTCCCACTCCACGCAGCGTGGACGCCGCTGCTCACCCACTTTCTCTCAGCTCCCTGGTGCACATGTGCACAACTTACTGCGGCCCGACACAGTGCTGCACACACGAGAACAAGCACGCGCACACACAAACACACGAACGGTTCTCGGATAGACTCGGAGGCCGCTGAGAGCAGGAGCTGTCCGCGGTGCTGAACCTCTGACAGCCAGCAGCAGATTCAACTTTCACCCGCACCCCAAAGCCCAGAGCCGCCTGCACCTGCCCGCCTGTAGCACCTCGCAGGTCACGTGTTCACTCGGGTGTAGCCTAAATAAGCGCCTCCATCAACCCACCTTACACAGCTGGAAGTTTTCCGACACCAGCGTCTCCTGGACGTCGATCTCCTTCGGAGTTGGAGCCGCCGTGGGAGTCCCGGCCGCGCTGCCGCACGACGGAGAGCCCACAGTGGCTCCCGGGGAGGAGGTGGTCAGGCCGTCCAGCACCTTCCGGAACTTCTTCATTTCGTTCCCCGCGTGTCGGGCTCTGTTTTCAGGTTAGGGGTAAAGAGGTGAGCGGCACAGTGTC
Source organism: Mchenga conophoros (assembly GCF_057382185.1). Lineage (NCBI taxonomy): Eukaryota > Metazoa > Chordata > Actinopteri > Cichliformes > Cichlidae > Mchenga > Mchenga conophoros. The sequence goes on from NC_140541.1 coordinate 38,587,374, forward strand.
CACTGTCACGCGCGATCCCAGCGGTTTAAGCAGCTAAAGAAACAAAGCTGTGTTCCTGCAGCAGTGCCGGGGCACTAACAGGGACCCCCACCCCACCCCCGTCTCTCTCTCTCTCTTAGGTGCAATTTAAAAAGTCACAGAGGCTCCTCATCGTGCTCTCTGACGTTTGTCCACGTGAAACGAGCGAGTCCGTGGCACTCTGCTGCGAGGATCCCAGCCAACGTTGCAGATGCAGCTCACCTGTCTCACAGCAGAGCGCGAAAGGAACTACACAACTTCTGCATCCCGGAGGAACATGCGCTCCCGAGCCTGCAGACAAACCCGGGCAGCGAGCGGCGGCGTGCACACGCACATGTCACACGCAGGTGCACGACACCAAAAATAATCAGAGCAAAGAAGAAGTGAACTTTGCTCCTCCGCCCCGCCCTCCCCGAAAACCCCACAACACCGTGGCCGCCAACAACAGGAAGAGGAGCCAGCGGACGGAAGGCGCAGAGGCGCTGCAGTTAACCGAGGCTGGAGTCCTCTGCGAGGCCACAGAACACAGCAGTCAGCACGGAGGAGAAGGAGGAGAAACACGGACAGCCTGTTCTCGCGTGGATCGCGTGGGGCGGGCTCGGCGCGGTCTGTGGATCGAAGTGAAGCGGTGTGTAGTCTCGTCCAGCTGTTTCTCCCTGCAGCCCAGAGACCAGAGGCAGGAGCTGTCCGCGGTGCTGAAACACCACCACCACCAGCAGCCCCGCCCCCACCCACCCACCGCTCTCTCTCCCCTCTCTCTCCCCGCCTTCTCGTCAGTGATTGGTTGCCCGGCTCTGAAGCGGCGAGGAGCAGAACGATAAAGGAGCAGTTCACGAATCCCAGCAGGGCAGCCTCAGATCCGGTTAAACCGTCAGTCACTCCGGTGTCTCAACAGGAGCAGGTTTGAACTATTAATGTTTAAAAATCAAGATTTATTTTAACCTTTAAGGTGTAAATTACCTCAACATTCAGGTCACAGCTGCTGGATGTCAGTGAGGCTTTTAAAGCTGCTGCTTAAAAATGTTGGAGAGCTGAGGTGGAACATTTATTATTATTTATTTTCATCTTTCCCTGTGTGTTCATGCTGGTTTATGTCCTTTATAGAAATGGGTTTTGTCTCCTGTAACGTGCTTGATGTTATTAAACCACCGACCGGTTTGTTTCCACCACATTAATGTGTACACTACATTACATATGCGCATACATGTGTTAAAATATTTAGTTTTATGAAAATCATCATCACCTTTATTTATAAAACATCCACAGCTGACACAAAGTGCTGTACATTGGAACTATATAATAAAATTACATAATATGTAAATAAAATCCAAATAAAAGAAAAAGTAAAATAATTAATTAAATCACTAATTTAATTACAAGAGAAACTAAGTGTCCCTGTGGTTAAAAGCCAAAGAATGAAGTGGGTTTTATGACGTGATTTAAAAGTGGAAGGCTCCTCTCTAATCTGCAAATTATTCCATGATTTCAGTTCCATAAATGTTACTGAAACATGAAGCACCGACTGACGATGTGATGATGCTGATGGAGAAGTGCAGTAAAAAGTCCTTTAATATCTCTGGTTCCAGTTTGTTCTTGGTTTTTAATGGTGTGAATGTGATTTTGCATGTTTCAGTAACCAGAGCATCACTGAGAGTTCACACTGGTCCAGGAGATGCTCCCTCATCATGTCAGGTTTCTTTCCAAATTCTTACTTTAATTAGTCCAACAGGTCAGAGCTCTGATGTCACTGACTGCCTCACCCAGCTGCTAACAGGGACATCTGCCAGATATTTAGCTACCAAAACATCAAAGAATCAAAGGAAAGCAACTTCTCATCATTTCATACTGTCACGGGCTGCGATGGCAGACCGTGGAGTGACAGTGAAAGCAGGGCCCAAACGCGAGACTCTAAGTGAAGGACAGTGGATTTATTTACAGGAGGTGAAAAACACACAACTATATACAAAATCCCAGCACTGTGGTCCCGTGGTGATTCTCCCTGAATCCCACACAGTGCAGATGTCCGTGAGAAGTGAAAGGTGGCGACTCCAAAAAACTCCAATTCCCACACCGTGACTTTAGAGGCGTACTCCGCTCCCGATTCCTGGTAACACAAAAGGCAGAGGGTTAGCAGGGGATCTGTTTCCGCGGAGGTTACGTAAAAGCTCACGGCAGTACTGACGAGTTCTGACTCAAGGATCCAGCGTCGGCCTCAGCTCAGCTGCAGTCCTAAATGCCGTTCCTAGACGAGCGTAATCTGCTGCAGCTGGCAGAGGACGACGAGCGGCAGGTGCGGCCGTCTCTCGAGTAGACCACTTCCGGGTTCGCAGTCTCCTCAGCGAACCCACACCTCCGGAAGCTCACACAGAGACACATGGAGAGATGGAGAGCAAACCAATACAACACACGGAAAACATAAACATACACTGAAAATGCCTGAGCCCTGGGTCCCTAGACCCAGGCCATGACACATACAATATTAAGCACGATGTAGTACAGTGGGGGGAGGGGCATGTTAACTATTAACAATGACAACAAATCTTCCTTCTTACTTACCTACCGTCCGTGTTGAACGCTGTGGTTGCGTAAGCACTTCCCTCAGCAGCCGCTGCCCCGGGCGACACTTGATGTTATTGAGTCAGCACGCGCACACGCTCGCCTCTGTTCTGCTCTCCAAAAACAGCGCTTTGTGAGCTGTGTCGCTCAGATGTTACAACACAGCCCACGAGCTGTAATGGCCTCGAGATTCCTCTGTACGTGAATCTTTTATTCGTTTACGTTGAAAATATATAAACTGTTATGTTGTGACACAGGTTGGCGCGTGAGAGGCCGTAGAAGCTAAATGGCAAAGACGTGGCATAATTGGAATCGAATTGAATTGCTTTCACACGTGAAGTGCACACGAGCTCCACGGAGGCTCATTTTCAAACCCAATTATTCAGCTCTTAAGCACCTTTACTCAGCACTGAGCTGGGGTCATTTCAGCGTCCGCCGAACAGATCTGTGAAAAAGCCAAAGAATAAGTGTGATAACAAACACATCCTGTCAGCGTGGAGCACAAAACTGCAATGACTGCAGTGTGGTTCCAGAACAATGACATACTGGGTAAACTGGAATGCCTCCTCAGAAGTTCTAGTCGATCTTCCAAATGCACGCTAACAGGCCTGCTCCATCACCATGCTAGCCTGACTCATGTTTGCATTTTCCCAGCTTATTATCAAAAAAGTCTTCCTGGAACCACAGACTGTATACAGAAGATGGTCACTCACTGGTTAGGAGCTTTGACTGTTGCCAGTTTGCTGTTTGAAACCAGTGGACCTGAAACCAAGGAACAGCGCCCTCGTACGGCAGCGACCTGTCGATCACAAAATACCTTTTTAAAGCATCTCCTGTCATTTTTCTTCGTCTAATAGTCCTCATCGCTTACAAAGTGAACATGGTGTAAAAGTCAGTCCGGCCTGGGAGCGAGGTTCTAAACGTCACGAGAAAACTGCTTCCTGAGGTCAAACACTGTGAGCTGAGGGTCATTTTATACCAGAGCAGCAAAGCTCTGTGTAGCTCATTAAAACCACTGCTGACTGTAACTCAGGCTCAAACACCCCAAATACTCGAATAACTAACTCATTAATATCAAAAGGTCAAAGGTCAAGCTCATTTAAAGAGGCTGGTGTAAATCAAATGGTTCATAGATATTTGGCATCTTTGCTGGTCGCGGGGGCTCAAAAACAGCAGTCCGTGTAACTCACGTGTTCCTCGATACACGAGGATGCTGCCTTTGGGCTCTTTTCATGACGTGTCCTCCGTCTGTCCACGTAACGCTGCTGTAAGCTGCCCTCAAAGCGCTGCCATCGTTCCCCTTTAATGTGGCGTGTGAGGCAAATACAAAGAGATGGAGGCAGCAGAGTTTCTGTGTCCTGTTTACTGCACCTCGACTGACAGCCAATACATACAAATACAGAAAGTGATGTTGTCTCAGATTCAGAGACAACACTGTTTGCAAATGTGCATCCACGGGCAGCTTTGTTTTGGATGGCACATGGTAATTAGGCTGCTGGCTAATTTAGGGCCAGAGATAATTATCATCCTTCACTGAAGATTAGAAACAGAGGAAAAAATATTTAGCATTTAGAGAACATTTGCTGAAGACTGCTGATATGATGATGGTGGTATAAAAACCGTGCTGGATGAATTATTATTTATCAGTTACAAAGTGCCTCACATACAGCTCTGTCTTCATGAAATGAGATGAGCAGGATGCTACTGTGTAAAGACTCGTGTAAATCCTGCAGAAGCTTCGCTGCCGTGACTGTCTGAGGAAAAGCAGCAAGTGTGAATGTCTGACCTCTGCATCACAGGAGTACTTCCCCTCTGCTCCATCAGCTTCCTCTCACAGACGATCGGTGCACACTCGTTTTGAACAGCAATGTCACTAAAAGTCGATCCAAGGATCCATCAGCACCGTAAATGTTGAAATAAATAAATGAATGGATGGGATGTAGCATTAATATCATAAAATATGCACAGGATTAACTGGAAGCGCTGCAGCCGTCCCAGCAGCTTCGGGTTAAGAGACGGGGCGTTGTTGTCCTGCTGCGATCGGGAACTTTACTTCTACGAGGAGAAACAAGAGCATCGTAATGTGGAAACACCTGAGCTGTTGCCGAGGGCTGTGGAGCTTCATCGCCTCAGAGTCACTTCAGCAGTGAGCGCATGTTCCACTTCTCTGTTTTAAATTTTTGATGGTAGGCAGGGATGACCTTTGGTTTACATTTGGATCAAAGATTGGGCTTTTAAATTATTCACGTCTTAACCTGTATGTAGCATTTTAATGTTGCTGGGTGGTGCTAAGGTCAAAAAGCCTCATATAGTGTGGAAGCAAAATGATGGTGTCTTTCATAACACATGTAAAAACAAAGTAATTAGTGTAAAATGCACAAACCCTCCAGCTATGGTGTAGTAAAAAATTTGCATTAAATTAAATGGAAATTACAACGATATTTAATTTGAGGAGCTGGATTGAGACACGAGTTCAGCATCAAATGTTCGTTCAGAAACATTTCAGTGCCAAACAGGATGAACCACACTCCAGCAGGACTGCTTCATATTCACTAATAAATCTGTCCTCAATGCGACTTTATCATTTAATTACATGGTTACATAAGTGTAAAATGTTGCATTTGATTGAATCCGGTCAAATAATTAATGATTTCTGTTACATTTCACTCACATTAGTTTATTGAGGGTGAAGAATCCTTTCTGAGTGTTGACTGAACCGGACACGTTTGTCCTGTTAATCCTGCTGTCACGTCTCAGGAGCTGTTAAAGACTGGCTCACTGCTCGGGATCATGATTTACAAACTAGCAGCACTTACAGCCGAAACACTGAAAATCCTGCCGGCTTAGCTCCTCACCTTGTTCCAGGAAGTGCATTTGTATTCTGCGTGTGATCAGAGATGCAGCAGACCTGAGTCCTGGCAGCAGCGCATCACTGCGAAGGCTACATGCAAATTTCATACACTGCAAATTTATGAACCTCATTCACGGAGCGAGCCCGTTTGGTGCAGGAACATGAGTCGTACGCGGCTTCCTGTTTAACAGACGCTGCAAACACACCCTGAAAATCAGAACCTCAGGACGCACGTTCATATTTTGATAATTGCTGTCCACCGACAGTCCTCGGTGCCCCCGTCACCGCTGCCACCCACCCATCTGTGGAGTTACTTTAGCTCAATTAATACCTGCTGGGCACATTTGATAAAAGTGCACAGGAGCAGAGTCTAAAGGCAAAGTGAAGTCACAAAAAGATGTTTTTAATCAATTTCCAATTAAGAAGTCACCCCTATCTGTATGACCACTGGTAACAGAGTCAGAGTGGAGGAAGTGGGGGCCTGGGAGGTGGGGCTGATCCTACAGGGATTATTCATTTCCATATAAATGAGCTGGTAAAATCGTGGCTGTTTCTCAGGATTCATTACTGACCACGAGATGAACACGAGGAGAGGCCACGTTCACTTTTTAAAATTTTGCTTTCTTTACAGCTGATTGTGATGCTGATAAAACTGTTTGATTCTTCTCTCAGAGAGGGCACGCAGAGTGCAGATGCTGCTTTCTTGTAACAAGCTGGAGTCGAGCAGTTATTCATTACCCCCAAGCAAACACAAACCTTTAGTGGCAGAGATAACGAGAGTCACCGCGAGTCCAAGGACCCAGTGGCATTTTCTTGTGCTAGCTATCCACTTACATGAGTTTCAAGATTCTCTCTCGTTCTGTGTCTCATTCCACAAACAAACAGGACGCTGGTGGTTATTTCCTGAACCAGAAATAGCAAGATTATTATTTCAAATCTCCATCTATTTAATATTTAATAATCAAACACCCATAAAGTGCCATGCAGGACGCTGATATTTTTACTTTGTTTGCTCAGACTGATGAAGCACGGCTGTTTTAAAGACCCCAACACGGCTGCTAAACTAACACAACACAAAGAAACAGAAACAGCTCATACTTTATGTAAGCAAAACACCTGCTTTATTCAAAATGGTCAATCAGTGCATCAGAACAGGGTTTGTACAGTTGAGCTTCAGAGTGAATATTTAGTATGTCTGGCCATGTTACCGCATCATGGATCAAACTTCAGAAAGCTGGAGAACTACTGCCCAAGAAACTTAAAACAAGAAAAACAACATAAGGAAAAAGGGCTCAAGACTATTGCACAGTGCACACACTGAGTTATGTTATCTTTGGTAGATTTGTCAAAAAGAGAAAGTTGGTTCCTCAGTATTTTGTTTAAGTGCTTAAAGAAAACCTGAACTGGTCTTTGTATATTTGGATCCACAGAGCCGGGAAACAGTCGCTGTGAGGGCAGGAGAGGGCGGTCTAAAATACCTCAGCTTTATTTTCTCTATTTCAGTTGTAAATACAGAAGTAAGACAAATCTGATCTTTGCACTGACACAAACAGGCTGAGGTGAAGTGCCAGCTCTATATGCCACACATATACTAACAACTACATCACCTGATGTTTTAAAAATGCTGAAATCCAACAATATGTCATCGTTGTCACAGTAAACACCTTTCATTCTGACCTTACCTCAGGGAAAGGTGGGCAGCCGCTGCACTCTGGCTCCAGCTCAAATGACATCGCTGCTTTTAGGAAAGTCACAGACAAACTATGGAAGCTACATGTGAAAGGAAATGAATGCTATGAAGTGGGAATGAGGCCTTGAACAGATTTTCGTTTCATGCTGAGAGAAACCAATAAAACTTTCCCAGAGAAGACGCTGCTGTTCCCATAAAAGGACAGTCAATCCTTTATAAGAAGGACGGATCAAACAAATACGGAGCACAACACTGTAATCATTTAGAAAAGTTAGACACAGCTGTTTGCTCACTGATACGTGACTCTCTGATTTGTGTTTAACAGACGGTGAGGTTTGAATCTGCACAAACAGCCCAAATGCAGAAAAGAGGTGGATGTTCAGCACGCGCAGATTTAAAATATATTTAATAATTAAGGAAGACTACAGAGGGGCCATTGTCTCACGGTGTGTCACTAACTCCATACAAACAAGCTTTGCAGGATAAATCTGCTGCTAGTGTCATGTACACCACTCGTACTACTATTAACTGCAGCACTGCTGCGAGCACTAACCACAGACACGGACAAACAACTCTGAACGAGACATCGCTGATCAGACAGAAACCGACGTACAGAAAAACTCCCTCGTCCTACTTTTATGTTTTATCAACGTCCTTGTGTGTGCGTGTGTGCGTGTGTGTGTGCGTGTGGTCCTGCCTGTTGCACGATGATGGATGTGTCATCGTTGTCTGCAGCAGTGAGGTAAGGTGTGCTCGGGGTCTGCTGTGCAGCCATATGGCAGATCAGCCTCTCCGGCACGACTCCAGCCCCTGTGGTTTCTACAAGGTCCATTCATGGTCCGAGGGTTTGATCACAACTCTCTTTTGTCTGTATGTAACTCAGATTTATTAATGCAGCACTTCTCTAGTTATATAAGAGCACGTAGGACTGCTTTTAGGATGTCATCCTGTGAATTAACAAAACACAATCTGGGAAAAAGTCACGATGCCTCTATCCAACTAATCACAAACGACCGCTCCTCTGGCAAACACACCCAACTATGTAAACGCTCCACAGGTTTGGAGAAAATCATGTCTGTAAGAACGCCACGACTGGGTCAGCCTGACCGGGTGGTGGCGTTGGAATGCTCCAATGAGCCTAATCCTGATCTCAACCCCACGGAGAGTCGTTTGAGTGACAGAGTGTGACAGCTTAGTCCCACAGGATGACATCTGGAGGTTCTGCCAGTCCATGAGGAGGCGCATGACTGCCATGACCCCCACATAGCAAAACTGGTATGGCCCACACAATATGCTTACACATGGCCCACATACCGCAGAGAATGACGGCCCTTTTCATTAAAAGGTAAAGAGAAGCATTACGACCGCTGAGTGTTTGTTTTAGGTAACAGTAACTTTATTCTTACAATCCTTTGAAACACAGAGTTAAAGTGTTTCCCAGTTTGAATAAAAGACACACACTGATGATAAGTGCACTTTCCAACACACGGTTGCACATTCATCCCAACACACAAAAGCAGAGCGCTGTATGTTAGTGAGCGCCGGCTAGTTCTGATCTGCACCAATGGGAGACGAGCTGTGGACGACTGAGAGACGTATGTGAAAGTGAGTGAGAATTAAAGTTTGATCTAAATGATAACTAACTATCCTGACTTAATATGGTTAAATCATGAATTTACTGTGATTAACACTGTTATACCTGCTGAACCATTAATAGGAACTATGTGACTGAGTGAAGCAGGCTGACAGGACCCAAACGTCACGCCACGATCACAGCGAGCACCGTCATCCACACATGCACAAAACAGGGCGTGGCCAGCCGACCAAGATTACTCCAAGAGCGTCTCAACGACTCGTTCAGGAGGTCATAAAGATAACTTTGATCCTAAATAACTGAAATCATCATTTAAAAACTGTATTTTGTATTTACTCAAGTTAATTTTGACTAATATTAAAATGTATTTGTCAAAAAAGAAACAAAGAAATCAGGTAAATGTTTTACACACGTAAAGTCAAACTTTCCAGATTAGATCTGAAATCATTTGATTGAGTTTATTTCTCATTTCCACTTATTAGAAAACACGTTAAGCCACAGATGTCCCAGGTGACCGACATCCACACACAGTCCACACCTGTGGCTGATCCAGAATCAGTTGTTACCCTTACAGCCAGGAGTCTGGAGAGTGGGAGGACACAGCAGCCCACAGAGGAGCAGCAAGGACGTGAGCTCAGAAAAACTTCACAGGAAGTGAAAACTGTGGCTGCGAGTCATCATCATCATCATCATCATCATCTCATCATAAACGTGGTGTCAGGTTACCTGGAGAGTGTGACTGTGAGTGTGCATGCTCTGTGGCAGACGGGCGACCTGTGGCAGCGGAAACATGATGATGGAATCACGTATGGAGATGACGATGGCACGACTGACTGAAGGGCTGCGATTTATATAAAACAGTGTGATGACAGAAACGGCCCGAGTCCGAGAACAGCAGGAAACAGATATTTAATCCCTCATTTTTACAGGTATGATTCGTCTCCCGAGCACAGACTTTATGCTTTGACTTGATTGTGAAGGAAATTAACGATCGCACCTTTCCTCACAGGCTGAAACACTTCTCTGGGTTCATGTGCGCACACACAGCCTGAGTCACACATTAATGAATAATTGTTTCCCGAGAGGCTTTAACGTTGAATTTTGCCAGGAGACACAAACGAGGCTTTTGTTTGGTGGCATAGAAACAAGTCCCAGCGTTATTCAACTGTTGACTCAGTATAGAGATGTACACTCGTGGGACTTCTCCCACTGGGCTGAGAGGTGGGAGGGAAAAAGTGTGACGCCGGAGCGGCACCATGAAGAGAAACAACGACACACAGACAATATTCCTGGAGACGCAACTTTTTCTGACTTTCCAGGAAGAATTCAGGTCCTTTCCCTGTTTCACCCTCTGAGGTTTCCACCGTCTATCCTCAGAGGCAAACTTTATCTTTTCTTTTTAACCCTGTGACACTAAATATATTGAACACGTGAGCTTTTCAGAACACTTTGTTTTGTCTGAAGGTTCAATAAATACTGGAAATCTTTTAAAAACTGGCAAATTTCCCCGCAATCATTTCATGGTTGAGGTTGAACGGGGAGCTGAACTTAGTTCTTCTGCTCACAGATGATGTTTCAGATGGAAACAGCTGATGTCTTCAAAGCAGCTGATCACATTTTGCAGCACAGACACGTCCAAGTATCAGAGGTTAGACAGATGGTGAGTATTTAGCGCCGGTAAAACAGTGTACATGAACCACTGAACAGCTAAAGGTGAACAAAGGCAGAGCGGCTGAATGTAAGAGCAGGTGATCGAGCCGCGCACACAGGCTGGTTGGGAGGCAGCGACGGCAGGCGTCAGCTAACAGCCTGTGGAGCAATAATGTTTCAAACAGATACTCAAACCTGTACTTAATATTCTGCATACTGGAAGGTTGATAAGGCCGACGCAGGTGATGGATCACGAGGAGAAGAACCTCAGTGTGGACAGCTACTGGTATTACGCTGCAGCCCTGCTGAGGCCGAGCAAAGGTCTGTCACGTGTCACCAAAACATGAGTGCAGAGTTTACTGTAACATGTCTGAAGGTGCAGTTACAACGAAGGCCTTTTAACGAACGCCAAATCAATGGAGAAGTGAAAATCACTCTAAAGCTTATTAGTGAAGAAGAGGCTGCGTGGATCTCCCAGTTCTTGGAGAAGAGAAGCACGATCAAAGGTCAGTAATCCACTTAAAGCAGCTCTCAGGAGCCCTTCGACTCTCAGCACAGGAACAGTGATCCACTGTGACAAACCGAAGCGTGATTCATTGCTTCAGATGAGGCAAACGCATCGAGGACATCATGAGAAATGTTTGTTGAGCATTTTGTGATTATTTACAATAGAGCCGTCTAATTATTACAGGTGAAATCAGCCCAGGCTGGAGTCTGCGTAGAGTTAAAGCAGCGCGGCCTTTCTTCACTGTAAACACGCACACCCTGACCTCATTCGTTTAAAAAGCAGATGATTTGTGCTGAGAAAACTCAAAGAAAACTACAACGCAATGCTTCCTGGGAAAAGGCTGAATTCCAACCCTGCTGCTCTGCAAGCTTACGCCTCGCATGGTCGTGCAGTCGGCCTGCGTGGAACATTCGGCGGCCCTCAGACCGTACGTTTGACATCCTTGCTATGAGGTCGGCCCACACGTTCACAAACATTCATCCTTCAGTTTGAACTGAAGTGTAAGACGAATACTTCACGATGTTAACAGCAGGTGTAGAAAGGCTCGTGCTGAGTGTCAGGCCGAGGTGAACACGCCTCCTCAGACGCGTCACTGTCCTCGGCTGGTGCGGACGAGTGGAGAGACTATCGTCAGCAAATAAGGGGAAAATGGTTCTTTGAGCCTGGACGTGAAATACTTGAGTAAAAGGTGAACCACCGCTGAGGAGGAGCACGAATTCTTTCTGTGACCAGAGCTCAGCTTGGCCAGCTGTGGTCAGCCACTCGGACCCTGGCACATACCTCCACACAGCTGCTGCTTCACCCGAGTGCAGCACTTCATCCTTATGTTGCCTCATTCGTCTGTATGAACACGCTGAGCTGCAAACGCTGGTCCTCAACGCTTCACTTGACCTCCTGCAGTGCATTTGGACATTAATTGGAGAAGTAATTTGGAAGCTTTATCTATTTAATCTCAGTAATCACAGCCAGGTGGTGCAGGCGTAGCACAGCATTTCCAGACTGTGCAAAGACCCTGTGTGGTGTTTTTTCCCTGCGGCCCTCCAAAAGACACGAAATCCTCCACAGCTCGTCCGTGGGTGTGACACGGCCATGAATCGGTTCTTGTCTTTGCTGCCCGGCCGTGCCCCACCTCCACCTCTTGCTCCACATTAGCTGGGATAGGCTCCAGCGCCCCTCGCGACCCTGAAAAGGATAAGCGGAAGCGAATGGATGGATGGATGGACTCCAGCTCTTTAGCTGCTATCACAGCTGCTGGTGGCATCCAGAGACTGATGGCATGGAGAAATTTGAGCTTGTAGAAACTCCTCATTCCAGCGATCATTAGATTTCTCTCCTGTAGATTAAATATTCTCAGCTTTTGAAAAGCTCAGATTGTGCGATCAAAGGAAACCGAAGACAGAACGAGGGTCGATCACTCGGTCGTTAATCCTCGGCTTTTATTGGATAAGAGTGATGAAGACACCTGCAATCAATCAATCCTTATGCAATCAAACCTCTGAAGCATCACTCATTATAAAGTGCCGTTGTACGTCTCCACTCACACCCACTCACAGACACCGTGGGGGTGGGGATGCATTGCTTTACACCACCCTCTCCCAAATCCTGTGAAACGCTGCTTTCTGTCAGGATGTCACACTTTTTTTTAAGCAGCCAAATGAGGTCAGATCCATGCATGAATATGAACATGTTTATTCTCCTGCAGGAAAATAGCACCAAGACGCCATCAGGGGAGAAATCTTCTTAAACCCTGTTAAATCCCATTAAAGCACAATAACCTCACAGCACCTCTCAGTACGCCATAGTCTACCTGATCTTCAGGGTCTCCTGATTTTTTGCAGCTCTGTGGATTCCCCACCGAGTTCTCTTCGCTCTCCCTGTAACCCACACTCAGACTTGCCTTGGCAGATCAATGGAGCAGCATGAGGTTAGGATTTTAATTGAGCTGTCCTGAAGGGTGGGGGTGGTTTTAATGAGGCCAGGGCCTGTTTTCATCCTGACCTTTGAGGCTGTGCTCTACAGGTGTCCATCCTCTAACTTAAAAGGAATGTATGGGCTTGTAGGGTTACCCCAGAGGTGTCAGCCCTCACAAGTGTGTCTGCAGCTTGACATTTTCACCTGAATGAAAGTCTCAGCCAGGTTTTTTAACCTGTTACACTGTATTCAGTGTTTCTGATACCTGTGTTATCATTTAGCAAGGAGGATGGTTTGCACTCACGCACCACCCAAACCAAAAATCCGATTGTGCACAATATTAATAAATGACACAAGAACACGGCTGCTTTGTTCACGTAATCATATTTTTGTCACCACCAGCTTAAAGAACAACACAAACAGTCAGTGAGCACCAGCTCCACAGAGACCAGCACAGGACACTGGCTGTGCAAAGGTGTGCTGGGGACTGTGCAGCATTCAGCAGCAGGATGAGACGGGGTGCACAGCTGGGACAGTGCACAGGAGCATCTGTGCCACATATGGACTAAAAGGCTCAGATGTTAGCAGGTCTAAAGTTTCTTTAATGTGAAATTAAAGCAGATTTAACCAAATAACTTGTCCACTGAACTCTTGAAATCCATCTGAGGCATCAGGTACAAGTGTCATTACAAACCACTGCTGCAAACGAGTGAAGTAAAAGTCACCATCATAAGAAAACTAAGTCAGCTCGTCCCACAAAAACCATGATGACATCGTCAGCCTGGTCATCAGCGCTAAGTGCAGCCAGGCAGTTTCAGCAGCCAGTCAGCCCACAGTCAGAGCCAGCACACTGAGCACACAGACGCATCAGACCAGAGGGAAATAAACAAGCCATATACAGTATCAAAGTAATCTATTACTTGTGTTTGTGCTTCCTGAGATTGTAAAAAGTACTCGAGAGCAGTGACACCGTCATCATTTTCACACAAAGACATCGCTGCACATGCTCCACAGGCCCATCAGGCCAGCATCAGTGTCAGAGTTCACGGTGAGGGGATTCTGCAGGTGATCCTTAGCGGGGGGTGGAGCCTATCCCTATTAAGCACACGTGTTTGAACCTGCGCAAACATGCAAACGGTGGAGGTGAACGCAGGCAACAGTGCTAACCACAATGCTGCCTTTATTCAGGATGCAGCCTACACCCTGCTGTACTCGCTGTGTTCATAAATAACGTGACCTGGATATGAGCCGACAGCAGGAACGATTTGACCACAGTGGCGTCTCCTGAAGCTTTTATTTACTTGCTCGACTCGATTGCTGTGCCTCAGTAAACAGGCAGATTTGTCAAACAGCCGTGCTTTGTTTGTAAAATATCAAAGTCATTACGTAAGAAATTATATCAGAAAGAAAGGGTGTGGGCATGCACTTTGTTCCCATATATCAGGGGTGTCCAACTCCAGGCCTCGAGGGCCGGTGTCCTGCAGGTTTTAGGTCTCACCCTGGATATCACACCTGAACCACATGATTAGCTATTCCCAGGCCTCTGGAGAACTTCAGGACATGTTGAGCTCATTCAGCCATTTAAATCAGCTGTGCTGGATCAAGGACACATCTAAACCTGCAGGACACCGGCCCTCGAGGCCTGGAGTTGGACACCCCTGCCATATATACACATGTGATCTCTGTGATGAAGACAAAGGGGTTTATTTTCTGAACAGCTCGTTGTTGAAACGTTTGCACAGAAATCTGGACTAAAATGTAAAACCTACAAACTCTTGTGTGAAATCAATGGTGCTACGTTTGCGTTGATGAAGGATTATGGGTATGCGACATCTTTTTAAACACTCACTTCACTGTTTTTGTCCATGATGACTTCTGTCCTCTGAAGTTCAGCACAGGTAGGCTTTCTTTGCATTAGCTGGTTTAACAAAACGGGCTTCTCAGTGCACTTAAAAAGTATTTTATGCGTCATTCGAGTCCTTCTTCCCCACAAAATGGATCAAGTGAGCACCGCCTGCTCCAACCAGACAGAGACGGGTGACAGAGAGCTGCACAGGTTACACGTGCACAACACTCAGGACCCTGTACGTACAGGAATCTGTGCGAACGCTTCACTTCCACATTAGGTTTTCAACATGTTACCATGGCGATCAAAACCCACCACCACCGCAATGAAAACTCTGATTTTAGGCTAAATTTACATTTCTAACCTGGTACAGAGGACGAGTGCACAATTCCCATGAAAGCAGCTGTCACCGTGGTAACTGATGCTGAACGCAGCCCGAACAGGAGCGGCTTATCAGAGTGTTGGTTTAAAATCAGCAGGAAGTGCCGCGTTCTTCTAATTCACATTAAGTTTTAGATGAAACCAGATCACATGACGCAGGGTTTTACGTGGGTAAACTGACAAAGTCAAACGTTATTAAAACCACTGAAGCCCAGGTAGAGTGACAGGTGTGCAAAGTGCACGTTTCCACTTGGTGATGAAGAAGCTTTATTCTTACCTGCTGCTGAGCCTCTGCTGAAACTGCAGCTACGGCAACACAGAATAAATCAAACAAAACGTTTCCTCTGTCGACAAAGCAACTCCCACTTCTCGTTTTTAGCCTCTGCAACAGTAACAAGCTGGAACATGTAAAACCCAAGATTAACACTGCAGAAGATTGTTAGTCGCTTTTCTTTGTGGCATTTGTGCAGTTTGCCGTTCAAGTTTTATGACCTTTACAGTAGTTTTGTCATCTGATACGGTCACTGGCTGCAGTAGGCGACACTCACAGGGATCATTCTGAGTATGACATGTGAAACGCTCAGAGCTGGAAGCACTGAGCCTAAAGACGTTGAGAAACACCACAGTGATGACACCGCCCCTGGTGACAGTAGACAGGAACAACATGATGGTCAAAAAGTATGTTTATGGTATAAAGACTCTCCTCCTTCACCACAGTATCTTTTTATTACAGACTGCTCCAAAGAAGCAATGTTTCACTGTTAGCCACATGCTCCGTCTGCCTGAGACCAGTTTTTAAACGTCCCGTCTCTTAACTTGTTTCAGACAAAAAGAAGAAGTAAATCACAGAACGTAAAGCCAGCTGCTTCGTCCTCGCAGGTTCTTCAGTTCTCCATCAGTGTGCAGCTCCAGCACTCACACCTCCACCAGTTCTCCAAGCTCACTGCTGCATGTGCTTGTTTGCAGAAATCTATTTTCCTCGTCCACGAAACTGAGCGCTGAAATTTACTGAGTAAAACACCTGATACATTTAAACGGGACATAAAAGAAACAGGCAACAAGATTCAAACTAAAGACAAAACAGTTGGCACTGTGCAGCTAGGCAGCTCCTTCTGGGGTTGTGGGGCGGAGATTTAAAAATACTTGGGTCAGAATACTACACGGGGGGGCAACACTGTCGGAGTACGTCCTCATTAATGGAACGAAGAACGCTGAAGCAGGCTGAATACTTGAGCAGCATGATTAAACGAGCTGTGTGCACAGACATGCCCACTGACACAGCGGAGTGAACCCACGCTGTGACCGACTGGCTCAGAAGAACATGTCCTGGTACAGGTTCTGGCCCATCTCGATGTAGGCCTCCTTCTCCTGTGCAGACATCTGCTCCACCAGCTCTGGCCTCTGGCTCACCTCTCTGTACGAGAAGGGCCGGCCTCCCACCATCACTGTGGGCTCATCGCCCACTTCCTCAAATTCATCGTCGTCCTCATCATCCTCCTCTTGGCCCCGATGCTGCGCGGCCGCGGCAGGAGGAGGACCCGGGGGCGAGTCGTCGTCCGACTCGCTGGTGTCGCTGTCTGAGTCACTGGCGTTGGCAGAGGTGAGAGCCCTCGCAGCGGCGCTGGCTCCGCCTGCACCGGCGCCTGCAACGCTCCTCTTCTCGTGGATTAGCAGCGCGCGCATCACTTCCTCGTTTTCATCTACCTGACTGGTGCCAGGACCAGGCGCTCCATCCTGGGCTCCAGGTACGCCACCACCTGTGAAAACCACATTAAGATTAGATCACATTCTCATTTTTAGCTTAACTCACAACTTCAACACAGCTCTGCTCTTCAACCCTGTTATTCTGCATCCGTGTCATGTGGTAAGGTAACCATGGGGTCGAGATTTATCATCACATGATGCAACTTCTAACCAATCCAGGACATCTCACTGGAGCGTAGGCTGGATGACACAGCACCTGCACGGTTTCTTGGCAGACATTCAGTGCTGCCATGTTTCATCACAGCAACACAAAAAGAAGGCGTGGCCTGGGACAAACAGCTGCAACACATAAACGTGAGATCTCCAAGAACGACCGATAACGACATTAATCCGTTTTAAAAGAAATGTGCTGGCTTCAGAGTGAGTGAGTAAGTTCTTAGAAACAGGTTTCTTTATCGATACCTGTTCCAGGGTAGGTACGTGCTCTGTGATTGGTCTACACAGATGGGAAACTAGATGAACAGAAACATTGGCTGAGGATCAGCGGAGCCTATCAGAGAGGCGGGAAACCACGAGTGGTAATTTCTTCTCCTACTTCCTCCCAACTTGCTGAAATCAGCTCAGACGAGCTAAACTGCAGTTGCTATGCCAACCACCACCTGGCTTAACATCATCTTGGCGTTTCAACCGGCACAATGCTAAAAGCCTGGCAGTTCCACGGTGGGCAGTTGCCCCCAGGGAAGCCCTCGGAGCTCTCTAACGAATGGTAGCGCACCGTTTCAGTTTCGGCGTGCGAGCTCGAGCCCAGCCTGACTTTATGTAGATGTAGCAGGTGCCACATCCCCGCTGATGTCAAAGCAGGCAGAGCGGGTGACGTCAGCCAGTGAGTGTGGGCTGAAAGAGCTGCTCCATCTTTAGAGCCTGCACCCACAGGTGCACAGCCTCCGACACCAGTGTTCAGTTTTCACCAGCTGAAGCTCCGCACGCTTGACTGAAATCATCAGAACAGCCAAGGTGCACATCCCCACCAGCAAGCACAGAAGACGCGCTCGTTCCCTCTCAGCAGCTGAGGACAAAGAAGCTCCACATCTTCTGTTTTTTGATGCATCGTATCAGAATTTGGGTTTTTCTTTACACGTTCAAATGAATAAGTTGTATTTAGGAGCTGGAGTCAGACCCTTTCTTCTTTCAGTAAACCAGATCATGAAACACACGTTTACAGCTCGATGCACGCTCAGGATTTAAGCACAGGGTAAAACCTGCAGGCAGATGAACGGAGACACACCTGTGACAAAAACACAACCCACATGTCTAATTTGTAATTTCCATAAGAATGGATTCTATTATGAGTGATCCTGCCTCAGCCACTCACTAACCAAGCCCTGATTATTCCAATTAGGCAATTATGGCTCAGCGGTACTCTGGCCAGGTCTGATTGCTGCATGCCCTTGGGTAAGGATCCAATGTCATTAGAAGAAAACTTGTTGAAGGGCTGCTCTGACAGATGGAGGTAACCTGGCTGACCTGTAATAACCTGTTCCAGCTACAGACTGAGCACCGACTGAGATGAAAAGCACAAAAACGGCGCTCTCTGCAGTCCATGCAGCATCCAAGCTACCCGCTCCTGAAACACCAAACCCTCTGAGGACGAGAAACATCATTCATGATTAACGATCACATAAACAGCCGCCGAGTCTGGGAGGAAATTCACGCTGAATTAAACTTAAACTAATTCACGGAGTTGGAGATTGCAGTGCTTTAGAGTACGATTACATTCATTCATCTTCAATAACGAGCTGCACATTCTGGAGACGTTTTTCATCCCACTCTGTGAGTCCATTTTCAAATGTTATTGTATTTAGTGAAGACGTTTAAATTGGATCTTTTTAACAAACTCTACACGAGAGACAAAGATGAGAACGGTGTGCTGCAGCTTTTAGATCTCACTCTGGGTCAACACACCTGAATCACACGATTAGTTCATTACCAGGCCTCTGGAGAACTTCACGACATGTTGAGGAGGTCACTCAGCCATTTAAATCAGCTGTGATGGATCTAGGACACATCTAAACCTGCAGGCCCTCCAGGCCTGGAACTGGACACCCGCTCTAAACAGTATCTGTTTATGTTTAGTGTGTCTGAATATAATGACTGAGCTACAAATGAAACAACCATCACAGAGATGTCACAGACTCGTTGATCCGCCTCAGCTGAGAGCGGCTGCAGTGACAGCGCTGTACTTACGGTTCTTGAGGACGTCCGGCTCGTTGTAAGCGCCCTGTACGGTGCTCTGAGTCAGCCACACCGGCCTCTCCTTTGGCGCCTTGCTGTCGCCAGCCTGTTTCTGCTGCTCCTCCTGGTCCATGTTGATGACCACGTTCTGGGTGTACAGATCAGCGTACGTCGATCCTTTGTTCGACCAGGCTTCGCGGTGCGGGCCGCTCGCTGCTCCTGATGCTGCAGCACGTTCTCGGCTGCAGGAAAGAGTCAGCGAATAATATTTACAGCTAAGTTAACACGATTAAGTCTGAAAAATGTGCCCAGTTCACTCGTTTCGGTTCCTCCTGTGGCTACAGACAACAGCTCACCACAGCGTAACCGCTAACTGCGGTGAGCTGTTCGGACGAGTGCGATGCTGCGAGGCAGACTGACCTCTGTTTGAGAGCAGGAATCTCAGCAGGCTCAGGCTCCAGCAGCTCATGGGACAAGTTCACGTCCTCGGTTTCACGGAGCAGCACGTAGATGGGCTCGATCTGCTCGTTGAAGCGCGCCACGAGCGTCCTGGCGTCAGGACAGACAGACTCATCCTCTTCTACCTCCGTCTGGCAGAAGGTACAGCGAAATGTACCTGCAGGTGAAAAACAATCATTACAGACCTGCCTACAGGGCGCTGCATGGACCGAACCAGCAGAGAAGTTTAGGCCCCAACTACTTTACATACCAGCTGATATATCACAGGAAGGGAACCTGCTGGTTGCCATTGGTGCCATTTGTGCTCTGATTTTGGTGATTTATAACCAATCGGGGTCAGGCTTGGTCTTCATGGAGGCTGGGCGTGGTTGTGTCGACACAACAGGAATAAGAGCGCTGACAGAGACTCTTGCATTAAACAGGAAACGTCTGCGAGGGAAACTGTATGCTGTGCGCACCACACTTGCTTCCTACCATTAAGAGAAGGGCACGCTTCGACCATCTGCTTCTCTGGCCGATTTCAGCTTCAGTAACGGGAGCCGTGCCAGCAGCAGCGCAGAGCTCACGCCTGCTTTATGTGTATGAGAGACCCCGAAAACTACTATTACAACTAAAGCACCTCCAGATTAATGCAAATGAAGTGAACAGTTACAGCTGAGGCTGCTCAACAACTGAAAGGCAACAGCGTCTCATTAATGTACAAACTGTTGTTTGTGCATTTAAGATTAAAGTGGTAAATACCTCATTAAGATCTTATTTATCCTCGATGTGTGCCAAGCGGCACCAAGCTGAGATTACTGGAAAAAATCATTACAAAGTAAATCACGTAAATATGATTAATACGTTCATAATGGTCTGGCACTGGTCTCTGGCTCAGCACTGAAACATTCTGCTTTTCCTGTACAAAGGTGGAGAACATGTTGGCCGAAGGTGAGGAATGAGCACGTCAGGTGGAGTGAGTGGAAAAAAGATCACGTGTTACAACATTCACGGCGCGCTGTGAAAACAGAGCTGCAGGGCTTCGGCTCTCCTTTGTGGGTCAGAACGAGCTGGAAGACCAGCAGTGTCGTGTCCGATCCTCGTGAGGTTACGCTGAGTGTTGCTGGCCCGACAAAAACAGCCCATCAAACTACCAGCAGAGCTGCAGGTACCCGAAGGCTGAACCCTGACCGAGGCAAAGCAGCAGAGACAGGAAGCGGTGCAGAGGAACCGTGAGGCGTGTCATCACAAACACACTGATGGCTCATTTATCCAGAGTGACGTGACTGCACATCTATTCTGTCCTATTTGTGTCTTTTCTTAGAGCTCGATCATTTAAACACACCCACATTTTAACATAGTGATTCTACAGTGAATCAACATCAACTATTTACAACATTTATCCCAGTAAACCACAAGTACTGGACAGAATTATTCACTGAAAATGAGAAACCATCTTTAATGATTTGTTGACCACTCCTGTGTGAGTCCTAGAAGCCGAGCCGGATGGTTGGCAGTCAGCCCCGACCCTGGCAGGCAGTCAGCGTGGTGTCACAGCTTAAAGCTGCCGCAGTTTATGAATGAAAACAGCTCACAAACAAATACAAACCTTTGCAGAGAGAGCGCAACGTGGACAACGTTTCTAATGCAAATCAGGATTTTTAATGCACATGTTGGCCCTGCGACAGACTGCCGACCTGTCCGGGGTGTACCCCGCCTCTCGCCCTATGACAGCTGGGATAGGCTCCACCCCCCGTGACCCTGACAAGGATAAGCGAACGAGAATGGATGGATTTTAGCAAACACACATACAACCCAGTTCATCAGTTCTGGGGATGTTGCTTCAATTTCTCTAAAACCAAATTCAAAGAGAGGCCATTTTCCCAAAATGCATTGCATCCTGCGTAATACAGTAATGTGCACTGCTCGGAAAGGAAGCACTTTAAAACATCAGATCAGAAATAAAATCCTGCTGGATATCTGCACCGAGCTCCAACAGCAAAGTGAGAGTGGCTCCAGTGTGACTGCAGGGAGACAGCAAATGTTCGGGTAAGGGCGCGTACTGACATCATCATGGCCGCTGTAAGTCATTGATTACCAACTATTTAAATCTGACGTAAAAGTGAAGATTCTGGTTTTTAAAGTGCACAAACTGTTTCATGGTCACCTACGTTTGGTCTGTGTCATTCAGAGCTCATCATTATGCAGCATATGCAAGTATGTGTGAGGCTTATGACTCATCCTTATTCAAATAACAGACATTTAAAGTGAACTTTAACATGGCAGAATGTTAGCGTACGACTTGGAGCTTATACAAAGCCACGTACACGTCATTAGCTTCAATGGCAGTCTTTTCATGTCCACGTAGCGCTGCTAACAAAGTGCACTCACACACAGCTTTAGAAGTAACTCTGCATTAAATGGACAATGAACAAAAATTCATGCTTCTATCTCTATAACGTACACGATCCTCTGTTCACACTATAGTTTCATTAGGAGGAATTGTCATTAAATGTATCCTGCTATGTGCTGTTACTGCCATCTAGAGGTGAACTGAGGAGCACACAACATAATGGAAGTGCAAACAAAAAACAACACATCAGATCACAAAGTGATCCTTGTATCAATGAAATACCGAAGTCTTCATTTAACTTTGACAAACTCATTTCTGTACATCCACTGTGAATCACTGCCAGTCGTGAGCGCCTGCCTCGCTTTCCCCACATATTATATCTCCAAACATTTTCCAGATAAACTGAGAGCCAGATTTACCAGGTTAGGATAATCACAGAGGGGCAAACACGTCCACAGAGGGAGAAAGTTCTGCATCTATTGATTTTTAAAAAAAAGATGAAGAGTGTCGTCCTCCCTCCTGCTGACACTGCACGTCGAGTTCAGTTACTTTATGCTTGGTTTTAAAAACAAACTACTGAGGAGCAGAAATATGTGGGGCCTTGCTCCAAACCAAAGGGTTTAAGACTCAGTGAAGATCTACAGGAAAGAGCCAAAGCTGAGGCACCACGCTCACCGTTTTGAGCCGTCCACCTGCACCAAATACTCAGAAAACGACAAGTTTCTCTGTGCACGCAGCATGCTATTTAAATATATATGAACTCTCCCCACCCGCGGTAAAGAAGCTTCTAATTAATTATTCATCCCATAAAAGCTGGACTAAAGTCCCGTCAAACTGCCAGAATGCTTTCAAAAATCCAAGCGTGTTGAATATTACAGTATAGCAGCACTGGTCTGCACCTTTACCTGTCATAGGGTCGAAGAGTTGGTTGGCCTCGAGGTCGGTGAAGGTGGAGAAGCAGCAGGGACACCGGAAGGAAGCGCGGTTGGTGGAGTCTCGCTCATCTGTCTCAATGCGCCGTCGCATGTGATCCAGTTTATACTTGACCACATTGACCAGTACCCTAAAAAGATGTAAGACAGAAATAAGACTACTGAGTCTAAAGTGTCCAACACACACACACACACACACACACAGCAGAGATTTAAACCTGTAATTAATGAAGTAGTAG
Organism: Mchenga conophoros; assembly: GCF_057382185.1. Taxonomy (NCBI): domain Eukaryota; kingdom Metazoa; phylum Chordata; class Actinopteri; order Cichliformes; family Cichlidae; genus Mchenga; species Mchenga conophoros. The sequence goes on from NC_140541.1 coordinate 38,610,277, forward strand.
TTGTGTCTCGTTGTCTTGCCATCGGGCGCCGTCTCCACCCTCATGCGGCACTTCACAAACTTGTCTGCTTTTAGGGTATTGAGTACTGAGCGCAGCTGCTTGCGGTCATACTTGAGCAGCTCCAGCATGTCCTCCTCACGCACACATGGGTTACGGATCAGCACATCCAGCGCCAAAGCATGCTCCAGGCCATAAAAACCCCTCACGACCTGCTTGGCCAGCCGCTTCAGAGCTGCGGGGACCTCGGTCAGTACCGCTGGTTCAATCATCTTTGGGTCTGGAGAGAAAGAGCTGCAGGGCAGAGTGCGACAGCGGGGAGAACATCAGGAAGGCAGGGATGAGGAGCAGGGCCAGAAGAGTTATCCAAGTATAAAACTTTAAATTTAAGAGGGAAGTGTAAGGTATACTAGAGCACATTAACCCAGTAGGAGAAAAATCCCGGCCGCGTTATCGATGTCAAATCATCAATCACAGCTAGCGTAGCTTAGCTTAGATCCAAACAAAGACTAAAACATAATGCATCCGGTTTGCCGGTGTTATTGTACATTTTAATGTAATACACCACAATAGAAAGACGGCGTGTTAATAGTTTACCGGTCATCTTATTATTTCACACTTTATCTTTAATAAAAGCTCGATAAAGTTACTTTTATTTAAATTAAGCGCTAACACTGAGTTGGCCTGCAGAAACCCGGCAGGCGTTAACGCGACCCTTACCGGTTATTGTTTATGTGCCAACAGTCATCTCAGAGTCACACACACTGACGTTAACTCACAAAAACACCGCTAAAACTCACTGAACACAAACGCACGTCACGGTCCTTTAGCTGCTGGGTTAGCCAACATGCTTCACTTCTTATTTTGAGACGACGACCCCGGAAATGAAAAATAAACCCGGGCCAACTGAAATGTTGGCCCGGCTGCACTAAACTGCACCCATAGAAGCGAAGAAGCTTGAGTGACGGGCATGTTGGCGAATAGCATGGCTTTGTTTTCATGGGGCGTGGTTTTAAGAACACTGTTTACTTCCTGATCGCGTCTATCAAAAAATGGCCTCTCTTGACAGGGTAAAAGTGTTGGTTTTGGGAGATTCCGGTGAGTTATGAACTATTTTCACAAGCAAAACCTTTACTACTGTCTGCTGTTATTTATAAGGACACGTGCTTATTCTGAACGGAACTCGCTCACTTATAAAACTCTTAATCTTTAAGTAGGAGACCGACGCTGTGGTCAGTTTGCTGCTGTGGCAGTTAAAGCTACGGATAAACATCACGTAACACACCTGTCATGTCTAAGCTCACGGGTAATTTTCACAATAAAGGTACATCGGCGAGCGACGCTGAATTTTAATACCCGTCATTTTTACATCGGTCACTTTGCGGCAGGTGGATGTAAGTAGAGTGTTTGGGTGTGAAACGATTCCACATCAAGAGTTTAAATTCCACAGAAACACGTTTTGCCGAATCAGAGAGCCACACCCTACAGATGATTACGGATACTCACTGATGTTGTTCCGGAGATGTGCTCTGCTGGAAGCCGAGTCTGTCGTAAACTGACTCGATGTTTCGGTGGAGGTCAGTCTTCCAGTCAGCAGCAGCTGTAGAGTCTATTCATAATTTAAATCCATTAATATCGATCAGCTACACAAAAATGTTTAACCTGCTGTGCTTTGCATCAGCTCCTTTTATCCAGTATCATTTTGTGCTCTTTGCAGGGGTTGGCAAGTCTTCCTTGGTCCATCTGCTATGTCAGAATCAAGTTTTGGGAAATCCATCGTGGACTGTTGGCTGCTCTGTAGATGTGCGGGTAAGCAGGTCCAGCATCTTCTACTTTACAAAGCCCTGCTGGCCTTTTATTTTAAACTCGTATAAAACACGACAGAACACACTAACGAGAGGGAGACAGGTGTAACGGTGAACCTGAAAGGAACAGGTGCACAGGTTTAAATACCAGGGTGTCAGGGGTGATCTGTGACAGAAGGATAGCAGCAAGAGTGAGAGGGCAGGTAATGAGGCCTGCTATGATGTATAGTTTGGTGACTGACAAAAAGATAGGAGGTAGAGCTGAAGGTGTTCAGGTGTTCGGTGGGAGTGGTTTAGAAATGAGTCCATCAGAGGGACGAGGCTGGGATGGTTTAGGCATGTGCAGAGAGGTAAGAGTGAGATGGCGCAATAATTATTCTACTCCAGGTTCAAGACTATAAGGAGGGAACCCCAGAGGAGAAAACCTTCTACATTGAACTCTGGGATGTTGGAGGATCCGTTGGCAACGCCAGCAGCGTCAAAAGCACGAGAGCAGTCTTCTACAACTCGGTTAATGGTAAACACTTACAGACAGATCTGAAAGCATTGATTTCATCAGTGACGTGTTATTGAGACATGCTCTTCATGTTTGGGTTCTTTTAGGAATTATATTGGTCCACGATCTGACCAATAAGAAGTCCTCTCAGAATCTGTACCGTTGGTCACTGGAAGCTTTGAATAAGGATTCCTCTCCAACTGGAGTCATCATTTCAAACGGGTGAGCAGATCTGTGTGTTCGACATCGCCCGTCTTCATTCAGAATAATAAACAGAAAACATGGCTAATGTGGAAGCTTCGATATTTGACTGCAGCGACTATGACAGAGAGCAGTTTGCAGAGAATCCGGTGCCTTTGCTGTTGATCGGGACCAAGTTTGACCAAATTCCAGAAAACAAGCGCAGTGAAGTCCTCACTCGGACGGCTTTCTTGTCCGAAGACTTCAATGCAGAAGAAATCAATCTTGTAAGTCGCCTCACTCTGCTCTACGAGCTCTCAGCTTCAGCTCCTTTAAACCAATGAATCCGTTTCATTCATTGTTTATCTCTCACATAAAGCACAACTCATGTTTAGCACTCATAAAAAAGGAAACTAGACTAATGATGAAAATAAAGCGGCGATTCACACACTCACACACCACCTACGTTTTTCAGTCAAAAACAAATCCTAGTTCGCAACAATAAAAACAACACATGTATCATAAACATCACAGCATCAGTAAGCTCCTCTCTGTCCTGTGTCTGGTCCTCCAGCCTAAAATAAAACATGTGGAAGCTGCTGTGGTCAGTTTCACTGCGGGAGCTGAACGCTTTTGGTGTTGTGTTGTTTTCCCAGGACTGCACCAACCCCAGATACCTGGCTGCAGGCACCTCAAACGCTGTGAAACTCAGCAGGTTCTTTGACAAGGTGAGAGCTGTGAGCTGCGTCACTGCGGTCTGTCAGGCAGGCCGTGACTCAGGCTGCGTCCACACTAGCCCAGATTGATTAGGGTTAGGGGGGAATGTTATCAGATGAAAACGCCGTTCCGGCTCTTCGAAACGTCGCGGCAAAATGTGGAGGAAAAGCAGCGAGTGTTTTAAATGGACTCACAATGAGGTGGAGTTGTTGCTGCGAGTAACACAAAAGTACAAAGTGGCAACAGTGAGTGAGAATTAAAGAATTCTTTGTTGCTATCTTTGTTTAATTAGTCACATGACTGCATCACATGACTAACATGCGTCATCATTTTAGAAAGTCTCTGTTTTCAAATGTGTGCGTCTCAGTGTGGACGGGAGGCCAAAACGGAGAGACGAGGTTGCGTTTTCAAACAAAAATGCATTAGTGTGGACGCAGCATCACACGCGTGTGTGCACCTCCGTCTTTGTGCTGCGGTTACACGTGTGGATTTATCGAGAGCTGTCAAACAGGGACAAACATCATTTGGGCTTCACGTTTATTTTCAATCATAGACCTGGAGGATAAATGTCTCACATTAATGGGAGTCCTTTCTTTTGACGTGTACGTGTGTTCTGACTCGTATTAAACCTTTCAACAGGTAATAGAGAAAAGATATTTCACCAGAGATCCCAGTCAGGTCAGTTTGTTTTCTCTTTTTTCTGTCCAGTCAGAGTCGTAGCAGTTTTGGTAAAAGGTTGAAGGTGACCTGTTTCCCACTTTCTCTGCAGATGACTGGCTTCACAGACAGAAAACGGTTCAACTTCAAAAGTTTGCACTATGACTGAGACCTGTGATCAGACCCCGCCCACTCAGACACGCGCTGGAAGTGAATCTAGAAAAGTTTATAAAAGCTGGAAATGACATGTGAAGAAGGTGCTGAGGACAGAATGAAGAGGCACGCTTTGAGCTTTTTATTACACCATCATGAATGAGACCACACGTTTTTAGAACATATGCTTTACTGCTCCTCTGACTCGTGCATCATTCCTGCTCCTCCATTGTTTGCTTGATCCACGGGATGAAGGAGCTGACTTTAGTATAGACATGCGGGTACTGTGGATTATTGCAGTCCTCTGCCAAGGTGAAGGCTGTTATACCCTGAGGCTTTGTGTTGCAGATAAGTGGCCCACCGGAGTCTCCCTACAAAGAAAGACTTGATTGAGCGATCTGTGTAAAGGTTGCACATTTTACATGAATAAAAGACTAAACCTGTATTTGAGTTATTAGCTGCTGGGCTGCTTTTGTTATTTCGTTACCTGGCAAACACCTCCGTCCCGTCTGGTAAACTTGGTGCATATCATGTGACCAGAGTTAAAGTGTTTTTGCCAAATGTGTTTGCACTCAGTGCTGAACTGCATCTTCTCTGTGGCTTCTTTTAGGACATTTGAACGAGATCCATTAGCTCTGGTTAGTCCCCAGCCGGCCACAGCACATTTAATGTTGGCGGGTGTTTCCCCGTTCTTCTTAGGCAGTCCTATGGTCCTCACGTACTTATTCAGCGTGGCGTTCTTCTTCAACTGTCAAAGAGAATCAGTGAAAGTTGCTCCTGCATCAGTTCAACACATGAACCCAGTGCACAGGGAATCAGGTCACTTTAAACTTTTTCACTTTACCTTCAGTAACATGATGTCATTGTTTAAGTTCCCAGTGAACCCTGGATGAGCGAAATACTCGTCCACTTCGATGCGTTGCTGAGTTCTCTCTTTCTTGGTGATGTCGTGTGCTCCGAGCACCACGGTGCAAGAACCCCAGGTCTCATTTCTGAACAAGAAACACAAAGTTCAAAGAAGCGTCTGCAGTCGCACTGATACTACGGATGGTGTGAATCATAATATCGACACAAATGAAGGTCCATGCAGTCTTCTCAGTGTGTTGCAGCGCTCCACCGTTAGAAAAATGACTCCCAGGAAAACTGTGGTGGCCCATCACTCCACACAAACACCTTCCACTCATTTATATGTAACTTGATGGTGTGTCCTCAGTATCACAGTTCAGCTGTGATACAGTTTTATCACAGTGACTGCTGATAGAACAGCAGCAGCTAAAATAACATCCTTTTTTAAAAACAGTTATATATATACACCATATAAAAAGCGTACTTGCAGTGAGCTGCAGTCAGAACAAAGTCCCTCTGAATAAGGATCCCTCCACATGAATGTACTCCCCGATACTGGACTGACACCATGTACGGTCTGGAGTGGGGCTTTGCCTCCCTGCCACCGACTATGCCGCTCTCAGCAGCCCCTTACAGGAGAGCAAAGGTCAAATCAAAACAGCGACCACAGAAAATTCTTCATTTTGGCCTTTAAAGAAGTGGGAAACTGTATTTCAGCGCAGGTCTAAAATATCCTGTCATTGAAACTCTGCCAGTCTTCTTACCTGTGAGGGAGATTTGCAGAAAGACGTAAAGGATGCAGCAGATCATGGTGGGACAGACGCTGCAGGCTTGCAGTGACCCCCCCACTCCACACGTCTCTTTTTATAACACGCCTCCCACAACAGAAACTTTGTGGTCAGAAGTTTCTGCACGGATATCACACCTTTGTCTGCACCGCTGCATGTAACAGGTGGTGGTGCATCACACACCTCCAATCATTTACCAGCAGAACATTATTTCTGTTTTCAGGATGAATTAGAGTCTGGATCATTCATTTATTATTATTATTAATTCATATTTTCAATTATGTATATAAATATATCTAAACACGATTCAATAAAAGGACGAAATGTTACGATGCAGTGCTTCATATACAGAAGGTCTTGAGGGATTGCTGCTATGAGGAAACTTTACCAGCGGGACATCGTTGTGTGCCTCAACTTCACAGGCTGTTTCGGTCTTTTATCACAAGCTGTTCTGCCATTTTTTAGTTTCTCTTTACCTTCCTTGGTTGGGTTTAGAGATTAGGAATCTAGTCTGGATTGTCATATTAAAATTTTAGGACACATCGTCAGTAGTGGACGTTGGATTCCTCGGGTGTTTTGGCCATTATCACTAGACACTCACCCAAGGAGGCCCTGTCACTGGTTTATGTTATAATGTTATTTCTCTTCTTCTTTCTGCTGTTTAGTTTTCCACAGTTTATTTTATCAATTCACCACAAAAGTTCTACTTATCTCTTTCATATTTAAAGAGCCTCACTTCTTCAAAGGGATAGAAAAGGTGATAGCAAGAAGTAAGACAAAAGAGACAAGATAGGAGCGAGGAGAGCCGGAAGGGGGGCGCCTGATCTGGCATCCCACACCTCCCGCCGGATCCTGCTGTACGCTCTACCTCCCAGAAAAAGGGAGGAGCAGAGGGGAGAAGAGTGAAAATTCTAGTGTTGGGCTTTCTATGATTCTGAAGCCCCCTGTTGAGGCAGGCCCACCACGGGTTGATCAATCCTGGGCGTGTCTCGCGGTTAGCTGACTGCCTTAGCTGCACGAGTGATGTCAGCCCTTTTTAACAAAAGACAAATGCTGATGGATACTGACGCTCCTCTTGGTTGGTGAAAGGTTGAGCAATGATGGATTTTCTTTTGCTCTCAACTTTCTCGGCTACACACCTGAGGACCTGGTTGTGTCTCCATGTGGATCTGCCCTGAGTACGGCTGGTCCTACAACCATCCAACATGTGCTTGAGTGGCTGGTGTCCCGATTCTTTCTTGATGTGCTGAGAAAGAACAACCAAAACTCAGAGCAGGTCCAGTCAACAACAATGATTTATTAAGCACATGCATGGGGGGATGTACACAAGATCACCTTCTGTGTCGATCTCCATAGAGGAAGCACACAGGCTCCACTATTTTAAGGGCTGAAGGGCTAAACCTGCCCTGTCTGCATAAGCAAAGTTTATTATCCTGCAACAGTGACAGTTAAGTTCAACCCCTTCTAAGGCACTCATGTTTGCACTTCACTTACAGTCTCAATGCTCTTTCACCCCCAATCTGTTTCCTCTTATTCTCTTTTAGCAAAGTAAAAATAGGCAACGTTCTCTGCAGGTCTGCACAGTTTCAGTCTGGCTAAGCATTGCAATAACCTCTGATACAGTTTATCACGGAAAAACAAAATCCACAGCCAATAAGCACTAGAGAATGTGTTTTCTTACATCTTACTCTGACTGTCACTGGGCAGGCGTGTGCACTGTTACAAGCAAAACACTTCTGGTAATACCCTATAATCCTGCACATTTCATTAGCAGCTGGATTAATATGGCCTTTGCTAAAATATTACTTCATGATATATTCTCCACCTTCGAAGAAAGTCACAATACAGCTGACGCCGCTACTCCCCTGCCAGCTCGGCCGATCTCACCTCCAACAACGGCATCATGGGTGCGGGGCCTTCCAGTCCCGCGTCCATGGCCCTTGCTATCACCCTCTCGGTCAGCCGTCTGATACAGGGAAGGCAGCAACAGCTGCACGTGACCAGGATAACTATAAAGACTGTACACAGGGGGCAGGATGGGTCCTTTCCAAACCACAGCTGCAGATTTATTGGGGAAGGCAGCACATCGTATGTCGCTTGGATGAAACGTAGTCTATTAGACCCATTCCCCAGATTTCACTCCATGAGAGTTTCCTCTTTCCCACACTCTCCCAGTTCATCCAGCGACTCTGCTTGGCCAGCGCTACGGCTCTGGCATGTCTGACTGTTTCCTCCTGCCGACGCACCTCCTCCACCACCATTTTTCAACCTTCGGTTACAGATGCCTGTTGCCACCGAGGTGTTACTGCTCCAAGACCAAATCCTCCTCTGCCCTGCTGGACGTGACCCACCACGTCACGACGGTGAAGAGCAGATTTGGCCTGTAGCACAGATGTGGCCGGGGTCTCGGGAGGCCGTAAGTGACATCTCAAGCCTCACTTTTGCACATTTAATGTCCTCCACCAGACTAGTGATAGGCAATGACAGTATAGAGTCCAACACTGCTGAGGCATTTGGGAAGTCCGAGCCACGTGCTCGCGTAGGAGCTCACCAGCCTCTCCAGTCGATTGGCATGACTGAGTGAGACCTGATACGTCGTCAGTGGCCGCAGTAGTCTGGGAGTGCAGTGTTTTAATCTGGCCGTTAGCCTTGTTCTGCCGTGGTTGTTCAAGTTGCCAGGTATCATATATTCATATTTTCAATTATATATAAACACAATATATTTTATACTGTCTGTGGTTTTATGAGACCCTGAACATTGGTCCTGAGGGTTTGTCTCATCGGCTGCCTGTTGACTGCATGTGCTTTAAAGTAAGCCGTCTGGGTTGGTGGTAAATACCCGAATGGAAAGTGTGTGTCAAGGCCAAATTAACCACAGTGCACACAAAGGTGATCACACCTCTCACTGTGAACCTTACACACATTTGTGCCACTCTATTCTCTCCGGAGCTCGCTTGTTGTTTCTAAAGAAAAATGTCAGTGATGTGAGATGGACATGAATATACAGAACATAATGAGCAGGAGATCGATCGATCGATCGATCGATCGATCGATCGATCGATCGATCGATCTATCTATCTATCTATCTATCTATCTATCTATCTATCTATCTATCTATCTATCTATCTATCTATCTATCTATCTATCTATCTATCTATCTATCTATCTATCTATCTATCTATCTATGTGTGTGTTTAATATATATACATAATAGTCATTTCTTCAGTAAACTATATTGTTTTCAATAATTTAGCTTTAAATTACTTGAAAATTATATATTTCCACAGAAAAGCCATAAAATTGTGACGAGTATTTGTGGTTTCTGTGGAATTGGAGGCGTTTTCTGCAAACAGTTATTAGTTTGATTCTAAGGAAAAGTTCAGTGATGTGTGGGTGGACATGCATGCTCCAGGAACATGACACCCACAGACAGACAGAGCCTTTACCCATCAGTGGGAGGAAGATGATGAGCACTTTCAGCAGCGACACTGCTCCTCTTCCTCTGGGCGGTGTCAGTGTGGCGCCATCCACAGGTCAAACCTCAACACTGCACCTGATCCAAATGCACAAGTTTTGCTGGGGTCAGTGTCACTGCTGGTACCTGGACCCTACAGAGGGTGGTCCGACTGCTCCAAGATGTCACATCAACACGTGCCATTCCCAGGTTTACGGCGTCTCTCAGCACAATCTCAGGATCAAGGAGGAGGTTCCAGAGCCCAGCAAAACGACCTGCAGCAGACGACTGGTGTGAATGTCTCCGAACAATCAGAAACAGACTTTGTGGTCACAAATTTTGAAGCCATCCTGATAACCTTATCCCACCAACGATGTGGTGATCCAACTTTTTTCAGTGTATTTAAAAAGATCCTCTGGAAAAGATTAGAATTCTTGTAAATGAGTTCAATACACAAAAGCACATGAACAGCAGAAACATACATTTACAGATAAATAATAGCAGAAAAGCAAAGTGAAGCGAGCCCCAGTCAATTGTCAGTTTTGCACTTTGTTCTGATTAAATCTCCGTCCCTGGTGTTACATAACCTTCTGGCACATCCATCACTCTCCGAGCTGTTCCCAACATCAATCATTTATTTGGGTCTTTTTTGACAGTTTTAAGACCAGAACTCTGGAAAACGATCAAACATACAGCAAAGAGAAAACAATTCCTCTTCCTGACAGCTTTGTCGGGTTCGCTGTCAGGGGTGGGCTACTATACCCGTTAAAGAAGGGTTTTTCACAGTTTTGGCAACTGCAGATGGGAAACAAGTGTCCCAGGTGCACTCTCAGGCAAAGTGTGTTTACTTTATGGGGTAGAGATGGATGCTTCACCACCTGCTGGCAGCAGAGAGGCTCCCAGCTGCAGCCCAGCCCATACTTGTGAATAATATTTGATCTAAAGATGTGGATCTTGGGATTTTAAACATGCAGGTTAAAAGCTTATCAGTGTGGTTCCATTTATATAAACACTCCAGTGCAGATGTACAGAGAGAGGATACGAGTATATATGATTACATAGTGTATATGTGAGTATATGTCTGGTGCACATAGGTATATATGTCATAAACATCCACAACAACTTCCTGAGGGCCCGGCGTCCTCTAATAGGCCCTTTGTCTGTCTCCTGTCTCCAGGATTCTGGATTTAGTGTTGGAAAACCTGAAGACAGTCCTCCCTGGAATCACAGTGTCCCTCAGTTTGTTAGTCCACCTTCTTCCATCCATCCCTCGTCATCACATCTTTGTTTTTGGTTAGGGTTTGTGTTTTTAAAAATCTATTTTCCATTTTGTTTGTGTCACAGTTTTGTTTTCATTCAGTTTAGTGTCGGTGTGTCCCGGCCTGGAAGGCCTTACCTTCTTTCATTTATCCAACCACACTGTTAGTTTCTCATGTGTGTGTTATTGTCTGCTTGCTTTCACATGTTTCCCAGTTTTGAATTGTTCCGTATCTGAGGTGTGATCCCAGGTTCTCCTGTTCTTTTCCTCTGACCTTGTTCAGCACTGACAAACTCAAAGCTTTAACACGTTTAATGGTCGGCTGGTAAAAACTACCCGAAAAAGAAAAATCTGCAAAATCTGAACAAAACTGAAAATGTGGATGAAAAATGTATAAAGAAGAAAATAAAATTTAAAAAACAACATGTTAAAAATCAATTAATTTAAGAACAAAAAAGAAAAATATGAACACTTTTAATGGTTCTTTGATATTCTGTGCGAAGATCAATGATGCCATTGATTCAGCCCCACAGGGCCCACCCCACAGGGCCCACCCCACAGGGCCCACCCCACAGGGCTCAGCCAGCCTCAGAACCAAGCCCGGCCGTGCACACACACACATAAACGACACAAAGACGCACATGCACGCTCGCCCATCTGAAGTGTGGTGAGCAGAGCAAAGGGAAAAAGAGTCGTGACAAGAGTCTCTGAAATGTTGAACTTATTTTATTTTAAAAAACAATTTAAAAAAGAGATTCTGGGAGGCCAAAAATGTTTCAAGCTTTATTATTTAGTCGTTAACAAGAGAACCGAGTTTAATTCACCTCAGTTCAGCTGTGACAAAACTACAGTTAAAGCAAATGATTGGTTTGTTTTACCAACACAACATTGGTTTAGTTTCACTTCTCTCGGTCATTCAGGACACTTCTTCTTTTTTATTCAAACATACAGACGTTTCACATTAACCATGTTGAAACTAATGCCTGAAAAAAAATCCTTTATTTTTTCATTGTTTCCTTGATCCAGGGGATGAAGAAACGGACTTTAGTGAACACGTGGGGGTAGCTGAGATCAGTGCAGTCCTCTGGTGAGGTGTAAGCTGTTACACCTTGAAGCTTATTCTTGCAGATGAGTGGTCCACCAGAGTCTCCCTACAAAACAGGCAACAGAAAAACTTCCCTCAGTCAGTAGCAGTTATTATTCATCACTAAACGTTCAGTAGTTAGTCTGCTTCACATGTGACATACCCGGCAGATGCCTCCACTCTTTTTGGTAAAGTTGGTGCAAATCATGTGATCAGAATTAAAATATTGCTGCCAAATGTTTTCACAGTTAGACATGGCCTCTATGTTCTCTGTGGCTTCCTTTAACACATTTGAGGGACAGTCATGAGCTGTAGTCCATCCCCAGCCTGCCACAGCACATTTCATGTTAGCTGATGTTTTTCCTTCAGGCAGGCCGATGGTCTTCACGTTCTTACTGAGTTTGGCTTTCTTTTTCAACTGTGGACACAGTGTGTTTGAGAGAGCAGTTACTTCCTGATTTTAGGTTAAAATAATATCTCCTACCTCACTGCATAATGCAGCGTGACAGATATACTGCCAACAGTGCTTCACAGTGAGGTTAGCCCAAATATTCATTTTATTATGAAGCTTTAAACACTCTTAGTTTTACCTTCAGTAACATGATGTCATATTCGTATTGTCCAGTGAACCCTGGATGAGCGAAATACTCGTCCACTTCGATGCGTTGCTGAGTTCTCTCTTTCTTGGTGATGTCGTGTGCTCCGAGCACCACGGTGCAAGAACCCCAGGTCTCATTTCTGAACAAGAAACACAAAGTTCAAAGAAGCGTCTGCAGTCGCACTGATACTACGGATGGTGTGAATCATAATATCGACACAAATGAAGGTCCATGCAGTCTTCTCAGTGTGTTGCAGCGCTCCAACACCGTTAGACAAAAACAGTTATATATATACACCATATAAAAAGCGTACTTGCAGTGAGCTGCAGTCAGAACAAAGTCCCTCTGAATAAGGATCCCTCCACATGAATGTACTCCCCGATACTGGACTGACACCATGTACGGTCTGGAGTGGGGCTTTGCCTCCCTGCCACCGACTATGCCGCTCTCAGCAGCCCCTTACAGGAGAGCAAAGGTCAAATCAAAACAGCGACCACAGAAAATTCTTCATTTTGGCCTTTAAAGAAGTGGGAAACTATATTTCAGCGCAGGTCTAAAATATCCTGTCATTGAAACTCTGCCAGTCTTCTTACCTGTGAGGGAGATTTGCAGAAAGACGTAAAGGATGCAGCAGATCATGGTGGGACAGACGCTGCAGGCTTGCAGTGACCCCCCCACTCCACACGTCTCTTTTTATAACACGCCTCCCACAACAGAAACTTTGTGGTCAGAAGTTTCTGCACGGATATCACACCTTTGTCTGCACCGCTGCATGTAACAGGTGGTGGTGCATCACACACCTCCAATCATTTACCAGCAGAACATTATTTCTGTTTTCAGGATGATACAAAGAGCCTGGAAGAAACTGCTGTTGTGATTTGTTACTATGTAAATATGACTGAACTGAATGAAATGCTACCTGATGCCCCCTGACACACACATTTTCTACTCTTGTGCTACTTGGGTGGTGCTAAATAACTGGATGGAAATGTGTATGTAGGTCATGTTAACCACAGTGCACACAAAGGTGATCACACCTCTCACCATGAGCCTTACACACTCCAAAGCTTGCTCAAATAAAATGTTACAGTTCTGAGAAGCTAGTGTATACTTTAAAGTTTTTAAATGAAACAACTTACTGAAGAATTTTACTGAGCTTGGTGACCTAAGAGGTGATTGCTTGATGTCTTTGCAGGTCTATTTCCTATTTTCTTTCCAGGCTTGTTTAACATGTAAGTGATCAATCATTTGACCTCATGTTTGTGCAGCTTTGGCTGCATTTTAACTTTTTCTCCTCGGTGCAACGAGGACCAAGATGAGCGCTGTCAGAGCTACAAACCAGGTGAGCTCCAAAGGAAAAGTAATAGTGATCAGCAAACCTGATTGGTCAGGATATATTCAAACTGGAGTGTTTTTTTCTAATGTTTGCTCGACGTTAGTGAGTGAAACTGGGCAGTTGCTGGTAGAGGTGTGAGGTGTGTCTGCATGTTGAGTTTATGGTGTTTCTGATGTCTTTGTGTTGTAATGGTTTAGTTTTTTGTACGTAGTTTTTAGTTTAGTTGTGTTTTTTCCTTCTAAGTTACTCCCAGCCCAGGTTTCCTGTCCTGTGTCGCATCCTTGCGTCTCGTCTCTCTTTCCTGTTTACACTGCCCCTCCTCGTGTATTGTGCTGTCATATATGATCCCTTCCACCCTCCCTATTCACCTTTATGTCCTTATATTGTCTCAGTTTTCCTCTGTCCTCACTCAGGCGTCGTGTTTGTGCTTCCCTGTGTTCTGTGTGTTCCTATTATGAGGTTTTGTGAAGCTTTTATTGAAAAATGGTTCATTACTCAAAGCTTTCCAACACAGTCCTCTCTGCTGACCTCTGCTGGACAAAAATATGAAGAGCAGTTTGAATCTACAGCTTATAATGAGCTGCTTTGTCATGATTGGCTGCTCTGCAGAGCTTCTGGCTGATGTGACGCTTTGATCTGTTGTTTTGGGTGAAAGCATGACGTTCTGTCTGTTTTGATATAAATAATCTAGATCCGTGCAGAAACTTCTGACCACCTCGTTTAAACATGTCCCGTGGTCTGGTCTCCTTTTGCGTTTGACTTCTTGATGTTTTTTATTAATAAAAATAAAAAACATACTATATATAACAATTAGGGGTGCAACGATATTCGTATCGATATTGAACCGTTCGATACAGTGCTTTCGGTTCGGTACGCATATGTATGGAACAATACAACATTTTTAATCTATTTTATCAACTTTCCTTCTGACGATGCTGTCTGTGTTGAGCGCTCAGTGGATCTGCGTTCGACTACTCCGCCTAGGCTGCACTGTCCAGCGCAGATTCACTGAGCGCAGGGCAAGCTAGCAAGACAGAAGCTAATCTTGTTGCAACATGGCAAACTGAACCTCCCCCACCCTCATTCAGATCTGGTCTTTGGAACTATTTTGGTCTTCATGTGACGTATGACCCTGAAGGTAAGCGCGTCATGGACTAAAGTAAAACAGTATGTTGGATGTGCCACGCAATGCTCAATTACATGGTGGGAGCTAGTGTGTTAGCGCAGTTAGCTCGTTAACGTGTTGACGCCGTCCAGCCCCACGCAATCCGGGGCGATCCGGGGCAATCCGCGGTCGCTTGTTAACGGAGATTTGCCGTGTTGTGGCGTTAACGTCATTTCAGATTAACGCTGACAGCACTAGTGGGAACACAACGAATATGACTGCACATTTACTCCGACAGCATCCTAGTGCAAAGACAAGTGGAAGCAGACAAAAACAACAAGCAGCATGCTACAAACTTTACCCGAGTCATTTAGACAGCCGTTAGCACAGGATTCTCCTTATGGGGACCTGATATGTTTAATATGCTGCTGAGAATATAGCCCAGAAGAAGCGGATAGTATAGCTTTTATTTTGAAAGAGCCATTTCTCTGTAATAAACTCTCTTTTCCAAAGATGAGTGATTCCTCCATCAGATAGATTATTTTTTTATTACTTTGTTGTTTCAGCAACATTAAATTTGAAAACTACTTTTGAGTTAAAATATATATTTATAATTTTAATAAATGACAAATTAAAAAGGCATGAACATTTTTTTGTATCGAAAAAATATTGAACCGTGACACCAAAGTACCGAACCGTGAATTTTGTGTATCGTTGCACCCCTAATAACAATGTACACCACGATCTTACAACAGGCTGTGAGTAATGCTTGTGCTGTGAGGTCCCTGCTTTCATCTGATTATGAAATAAACAGGTATGTTTATATGTGCTGTAACTTCTATAACTGTAACTATATGTACTGTGTATTTGTTATGTACATGTTAGAGCTGGGAGCAGAAGCAGATAAACTGGTTTTTATTTACACTGGACCTATACGCACATACATACTATATATACATATGGGGATGTGTACATGTATATACTATATATACACCTGCACTGGAGTGTTTATAATGGAAGCTGCATGCTTAAAATCACAAGACCCAAACATTTAGGTCAAATATGATCCACAATTATATTAATGAAGTTTGTGACTGTTAGGTTGAAATTGTTAAATGTTGTCATTGTGTTACTTAAATGTGTAAGTCTTGGTTCAAACTGTAGGATCAAAGACATTCCTTTGTTTCTGACCCCTCCCCAGCCTGTTGAACGTGGGGGAGGCTGCAGTGTTTTATTACAGGCACATCCTATGTGAGGGTTCTGTTTTCTTGTTTAGCAAACTTCCTGCCTTTATGACCCTTTTGGTGAGCAGGTCACACAAACACACCCCAAACACACACACACACACACACACTCACGTGCATATGAATACACACACACACACACACACACACACACACCTAGTGCCTGACACCATAGGGGTTTTTTACAATGGGTGTTTGTGTAAACTGTGTGAGGGGAAGCAGATTCTTTGGACTCGTTTGACACCAGGGCAGAGGACTGCTGCTGTCCGGCTCCCTTTGCTATAGCAAGTAAAACCGATCGATTGCTGTTCGTCTTGCTTCGTTAACAGGAAGAAGTTTCTAAACCAGCGAAGCCTGTGGAAGCACAGACCCAACAGTGACACTTGTTGTATGAGCATGTGTGATCAGTACTGTCTGAAATGTAGTGATTAGGATCAATAAGTAACCTTTGATTGTGTTATGGCCAACAGTGACAAGTCCAAACACGGGGCTAAATAAACTTGGCCCTGCTGAGATGCTCCTGGGAGCCTCTCTGCCCAGAGTTGCGGTAAACTCTTCCTTAACAGATATAGTAAGTCCGCCTGGCAGCAAAGCCAGCAAAGTTGTCAGGAGGATTAATTGTTTGGTTGGTTCGCTGTGCTTGCTTGTGTCTCTCGCTGTATTATACAGTTTTTTCACGTAACGCTGTAACCTGTGTTTAACACGGGCCTGGTGGTCGACACAGGAAGTCATGTTTCCAGAATATTTGTCCCTCATGCTGCACACATTTCATCTGATTTAGGTTAATAATACACACAGATGTGTGTGTGTGATTATATCAGATTATATTTGAGATATAAAAAATTTAAAGTTCAAACTGTTTGAAATGAGCTCAGCAGCTGCAGCAGGAATATTTTTTTTTAGCATTTTTCAGTAGAACCCGTCTTTACTTTTGTGTTTTATTTAAAAAGACACATTAAGACGAACACTTCACCACAACATGTAGATGTGGCAGATTCACACACACAGCCTCATTTTCATCTAAATAACTCTTTGATTTATTTTAAATAACACTTCTAAAGACATAACAGCACGTGGACATAACATTCAGTTAAACAGGCGCCCAGCATGACGTTTGATGGTCCAGTAACTGCTGTGTTTCACACTGTGGTGGGTTTAATACTCCAGCCTGAGCAGATATAGCTTCAAGTTTTGTTTTAAGCACCAGCTTAGTGCCACCCAGCAGGACCCATGAAACCCAGATTCAGAGTGTGCGCACCGTCAATATCACGCACAGATAAGGTGCAACATACAACACGCTGAAGTGTCTCCATGGCACACGGTTTCACCCCTCCACCACCGAAACGCTGCATCGCTCTACCTCGGGTGGCTGAAACACACAGATGATTGCAGCTGTAAGCACATCAGCTGTTTCCTTCATGTTCATGTTACACATGCATCATGGGAAAACCACACATCTGTGTGTGTGTCTGCGTTTAACATGCTCGACCTCTTTCACATGTTAGATAGTAAAAAGTAAATAGTTCATGCTCACCTTTGCTCACTGCACAGCTGTTAGAAGAACCACAGCAGCTGCTATCAGATATACAGTTAGGGCTGCAGGTGAGCTCCTCGCTGCTGCACCTGCTGAACACCGAGACACCAACAGTCAGCCTCATACCAGAGCATCCTAGGGCAAGTTTCTGAGTTCCCCCGACGATCAGCCAGAGTTACAGGGCTGAGTAAATGTCTCTGAGTCAGAGGGATGCTCAGTGTACGGTGAACTCTGACTCAGGTTGAACTTTGACTTTGAAACTTCTTCTGCAGAAACATGTTTCATGGTTGTGTCGCCTACGTCAGTCTGAAATAAGACATGAATGATCGCTACAGATACAAAAAGAACATAATCAAATGGCAAAAGCGACACTGGTCCTGCACATTATGGACAATGCTGGGCATCCTCTGCACACGGCCATTAACAACCAGAAGAGTCTGTTCAGTGACAGGTTGCTTCTCCCAAAGACAAGAACTAACAGACTTAAAAACTCCTTTGTCCCACACGCCATCAGACTGTTTAACTCCTCTCTGGAGGGGAGAGGGAGGGGAAACAGGAGGACAAAGGAGGGGGGAACAACTAAGCTGTAGTGCCTCTTCACCTCACTGTGCAATACCTTTTGTGCAATACCTTTTTCTTTTGTAAATAGTCAATAGTTAATTCTATTTTTTTATACTTTTTCAACATGTTCAAAATAAAGATTCAATCAATCAATCAATCAAACAGTGCAATAGACCTCAATACTGGAAATGTGCAATTCACTTGTATTTTTATTTTTTATTCCTATTTATTCTATTTATCCCCTTCGTATATTTTATTTATATTGTCTCTGTATTTATATATATATATGTGTGTGTAATATTCTGTAACTCTGTAACTTCTGTCGGTGCTGTGCTTTTTTGGAAATCGAATTTCCCAGAGGAACCCACCCGAGGGATTAATAAAGTTCTATCTAATCTAATCTAATCTAATCAAAGCTTGACTGACTACTGAGGGACTCGTTTATGGTTCTGTAATTGAAATTTGAGTGTTTTAGCTGTTTTTAGTTCTGTAAGAATGGAACACGGAGCAGGTTATGTAGGGAGGCCTGCAGGGACACAGGACGACCTGCATGCATGATAAACCAGCACAGATGTTTCTCTGCAGACGTCTGAGGATTTATTTTCCTCTCAGCTGAACAGCAGCTCGAGAGCTCTGAACCTTCCACGATTACTCAGCGTGTTCAGGTCTGACTGCCTGACGGCTGACAGCTGCACATCGCTGTAGTCTTTGCACCCTGTGATTGTCAGTTTGCTGTGAATGAGCTCCTCATGTCCTGTTTGCACAAACTAAAATAGTGATGGTCTGAGGTTACTCAGCATATTTCCTGTCAGCTCTCATAATTCGTACACTCGTCAGCGCTAGAATAATAACCATAAATTATTATAAATATAAATCAGTAGTAGTAATAACAGTAATAAGATGATGATACGCTCAGAGAAACTTTTTTATCTTCAGGCATTTTTGGTTCCATCACCTGAGATTCACATCTTAAAAATATGTCTCACATATATTTTAAAAACACTTCATTATAAGTGACGTATATCCACTAACCGACTCTTTGACTGTCAGTTGGTGTCACTTTCATCATTATTAGAGCGCTCCCCTTCGCGCTGTTGTAGTTTACCTTCCCTCGGCTGACTGGACGATGTGGAGCGTACCTGTGTTGAAGTAGTGGGTGACCTTGACAGTCCTGTTCAGGGTGGGGTTGTGGCTGAGACAGCTCACGGCCTCGTGACGACCTGCAGGGATGTGCAGGATGCTGCGGGAGCTGTACAGGTGATCGTGGACGTTCTGCTTCGTTTCAGTGTTGACGTTCCTGGACTCCACTGCCTGATGGGAGCTGTTATGGAGGAGGACCCACTGTATGTCAGGGGCAGGAAATCCTCCTTGCAGACTGCACACTGCAGACATAGCCTCTGTATTAACGTCCAGCCTGGGCTCCTGGTACGGCACTGAGGAGAGAGGAGAACAAAGGTCACCTTCACTTTTTTGATTTTTGTAGTGGGCGTTAAACAGGAAAAGGAAAAGCGTTCCAGTATCTGTGCACTAAATATGAAGCTACATCCAGTTAGCATGCATGCTGGAAACAGCTGTCCTGGGTTTGCTAACAACATGAGCGTGCTAGCCATGACAGCATGTTAGCTAAGCTGAGCTAAGCTAATTTGTGTTATTTTTGTTTGTTTTTGTATTTTGCAGTAATTTGTTTGTAATATGTTGGATTACAGAGCAAACAAAAAGGGTTTTTCCTATTTTAAGACATTTTTTTAATCTCATATTGGGAAATGCTTTTGTTATATCAGGTAAAATAATTATTATAATAAAATCTAATGCAAATATGTCAACAACTTTTGATCCTCTGAGAATAGGACAGTGTGTAAAACCAGAATATCAATGATGTGGACTCTCAACACCTCATCAGCCTTTCATGGCTGAGGGGGTATAAACATTAAATAAATCTATTAGTGTTGTTACTGTATTATTGTTGAGTCTTTACCTTACGATATAAAGGCCTTGTTGTTGTGATTTGGTTCTGTATAAATAAAATTAAATTGAATCATTGACAGCAAAACCTCAAAAAGGAAATTCCACATTCTGCATAAATCATAATAACTACAGATTTTCTCTAAATGTAATCTGTGCTGACTGTAGCTGCCTATGTTTGACCTCTGATGATGTCATCTGTTGCTAGGCAGCTCTGTGAATTAAAAGTTATTCAGCATGCTCAGGTCTGCAGTTCGTGCAGCCCAGTGTTTGCTGCAGCATGAGCTCAACATGGCCATCGTTGAAAAGCTAAACTGGTGAAATATAATCTGTGCTGATGATGTCACGTGTTACTAGCCAGCCCGGTGTGTGCCGGTCTAACTTGCCTTTCCTATTTTTGTGAGGAAAACAGAAACCTTTCTCACCAGCTACATGCAAAGTCATTTCACAGATTTGTGTGTGTTCCAGGTGGTATCGCGTCGTCCCGCTGTCGTCCAGCACTGCTGCAAATGATGAGTATGTTCTTCCATTATCGTCAAGAGTCAGGTTTTTGAGTACGATGGTGATATTGCCTCTGACTATGTCCTGAGGGAAGTCTGTGACTCTGTGTTGATAGAGCTCGTTTACATGCTCCGCCACCTTTCTTCCGTTATTATAGGAGTACAAAACCACATTTCTATCATCTTGCCAATAAAATCGGAGACTCTTCCAGTCCGTGATAGCTCTATCCTGTATGCTACATTCGAGGACTGCCGAGTGAGAGATGGTGGTGTTAACATCACGCACGAGAGTCGCATCGCCCGCTGAGATTAAAAAGAAGACAGAAAACTGTTAAAGATGAATGATTCCTCAAAAGCTGCGACACTCCAACACCAAACACTCACATCTGTAGACTAAGTTTAGCTCCAGATAGGCCAAAAGCTAAAGACGCTAGTTAGCGTTGGTGTATTACCACCAACACACACACACACACACACACACACACACACATTTAAACTGGAGTAACTTACCAACCACGAAACTGGAAAATAATCCAAATACAGAAATCACTTTGGGGAGCATTTTATCAGAGACCAGCGAGCAAAATGGATGTTAGTGAACACCAACACGACAAACGAGGCTAAACTCATGTGCAGATCAAGAAATACTTTCTGTTCTGACTCCGGTATTTCCCCGTGGCATCAGCGCTGACTCATAGTTTCAAAATAAATCACAACAAAGCTCTGATGATACACATTTAAAGCCCTACAGACACCAACTAATATCTGCACTATCTGTACCCTGTGACCACGTGCAGCTCATGTGCTTTAGCTGTTTTGCAGAGGAAGTGGGACATGCAAAATAGCTGCTGAATAGGAAATGACGTCTGTTTGGAGGACATGGAGACTGTCTGAGCCCTTCCTACCCATCAAAGGGTCATCGAGTACCAGATTCAGAGAGTACTTTCTGCTCTGCACTTTAAACAGCTTCCGCTCTGCTGAGGACGTTTAGCTGACTTCGTTGATTTTAAAAAACACCTGCTGCTAGTTACAGATGTGAAATCAGTTTGATACAATAGGAAAGCAGGACCATGACTCACAGATGTTTGCAGGTCCAATGAGGATACCTGATTCTGTTCACCTGGACGTAGCGTTTTGGGGGAGAAACGTTTCGTCACTCATCCAAGTGACTTCTTCAGTCTCAGCTGACTGCAGGTTTCCCCAGTCTTATAAACAGTGGATGTTGATCAATGTTCATGAGAATTTGCATAAT
Organism: Mchenga conophoros; assembly: GCF_057382185.1. Lineage (NCBI taxonomy): Eukaryota > Metazoa > Chordata > Actinopteri > Cichliformes > Cichlidae > Mchenga > Mchenga conophoros. The sequence continues at coordinate 38,631,805 of NC_140541.1, forward strand.
TAAAATTAAGGAACAGACCTCCCAGCCCATTGTTCCTTCAGTGGGCTGGTTTCAGTCATTATGCAAATGTCCTGGTTATAAGATTGGAAACCTGCAGTCAGCTGAGACTGAAGACGTCACCTGATGATGACGAAACTTTTCTCCCACTGAAAACATCCTGAATTTTGGAGATTTACTTACCTGGATGACTGAGCATGCATCAAGATAAAGAAGGCTCCGTTTGCTGCCCAGCAGTTAAACCCAACTATGGCCAATAGGAGGAGACTCGTTACAGCTTCCTGTTGCTGTGGTTTAATTCTGAAGTTGGTTGTCTCTCTCTTACCTTTGGCTCCTCTGATCAGGCTGGTTGCAAGATAGACAGAGCACAATGTGCTTTGAGGCAGCAGCCAAGAAAGCTGTAGTCCGCGTCTGTGAACACCCGTGTGTACACCTGTGTGGATCAGCATGCTTGCATTCCAAAGGTTTCTCCATGTAACGATCTGCTAGGGAGTGTGGGGGGGCCACAGCCCCGTCCCCCAGGGCATGAAGCAGGTATGGAGGAGATCAAAACTCCAGACATCCAGAGGCCCCCAGAACACAAGAGACCAAGGAAGACCAACAGAGGGGCAGCCGCGCCACTGTCCCAGAAAGAGCTGAGGAGAGTCCCAGATGAGGGCTCACTCAGCAGCCGCGGAGCAGAAGCCAGGGGGAGTTGCAGTGACGCGCCCGTGAGCTCCGCCGGCAGCCAGCTGCGCCTGAGTGACCGAGCCCCAGGCCGAGAGGCCGGGGGCACCCCACCTCCGAAGTGGCCCGAGCGAGCCCCAGGCTCCAGGCCCCGATAAGCGGCCGCCAAGGAGTGAGCCGGTGTGTACCTGGACGCCCATCCCCAGACACAAAGAACCACCAACGCACCGACACCTGAGGGGGTCTGCCACTGGCAGGGGAAGTGGTGGTAGGTGGAGATAGGCCTCCAAACCTTGGAGGACCTGAGATGTCCCCAGAGAGGTGGCGCCTGACACCCAACCTGACATATAGACACAGACATACAGGCACACACAGATACAAACATCCATTCCCACCCTCATGCTCTCATATGCACTCACTCCACACTCAACCAACGTGGAGACAGACATAAAGAGACGCTGTACACACAATCACACTCCCCAAGCGTACTCTACAAACCGGGTCTAGGTACCCTTGCCCCTGGAGGGGGGAACTGCACCCAGACCCAGGTGGTGTTACCCTTTTCCCTGCGGTGGGGGGAGGCAGACCGCCCCGACTCCGCAGCAGCAGGAAGGCTCCACACTCCAGACCGCAGTCGGACGGCCAACTCCTCCTACTAGCCCTCCCGCTCCAGCAGGTCGCAGAGAACGGGGGTGAGAGAAGACTCCAAACCTCCCTCCACCCGCTCATTGTAGTGTTGATGCATGTGTGTTCTAAGGTGCATTTAAAACCCAGGAGGGCATGGAGCTACCTGCCAGAGAGCAGCAGGTAAGCGCATGGTCCCTCCTGCTAGCCCTCAATGTCTACGTGTATTTAAAATTGAGAGGTGGGCAACGACGCCAGGGGTGGGGTGTACACCCTGATGGTACTTTGGACTCCGTGTATCGTGCCCACCCCCAAGATCCTATATGTATGTGTAATGAGAGTGTGAGTAATGTGAATGTCTAAGTTGTGGGATAAAATTGAGGCAGAGGCAGCCAGAAGGGAACAGGGGGGGGGGGGGGGGGGGGGTAGCCTCCTCTGCACCCTGGTGACATACCCCTACTCCAAGGCCCTGCATGTGTGGGTGGTTGTGGTGGAGCGGGAGGAGGGAGGCAGCTGGAGATGGGGAGGAGGGGAGGGGCAGGTGACCCCTCCCTGGGGCCAGCTCCCCCGCTGACCCCAGTAGGCACTCCCATACTCCGCGACCCGCCAGGGAAAGGGGGCCCAGGCCCATCCAGACCGGGGCCCAGCGCAGCAGCGCCCCCCGGCCCCACAGAGCCCGGGACAGTCCACCCAACCCCACCACAGAGAAAACTGCACCTTCACTGACTGTACACCTACCACCTACCAATTTATTAGGTACACCTTGCTGCCAGCAGGTTGGAGACACTTTTTTTCTTCAGAACTTCATTCTTCGTGTCACAGATTCAACGAGGTTCTGGAAACATTCGTGCAAGATTCTGGTCCAGACGACGTCACTACAGTGTCTGCAGAATCCTGCTGATACAAGGATGCAGGATGGATCCATACTTTCATGTTATTTATACCCTGTGTTGGGTAAGTTACTTTAAATTAGTAACTTAGTTACATTACTAGTTACTTCTATCAAAGCATGAGGGTGGGAATGGATGTTTGTGTCTGTGTGTGCCTGTATGTCTGTGTCTATATGTCAGGTTGGGTATCAGACGCCACCTCTCTGGGGACATCTCAGGCCCTCCAAGGTTTGGAGGTCTATCTCCCACCACCACTCCCCCTGCCAGTGGCAGACGCCCTCAGACATCGGTGCGTTGGTGGTTCTTTGTGTCTGGGGATGGGCGTCCAGGTACACACCGGCTCACTCCTTGGCGGCCGCTTATCGGGGCCTGGAGCCTGGGGCTCGCTCGGGCCACTTCGGAGGTGGGGTGCCCCCGGCCTCTCGGCCTGGGGCTCGGTCACTCAGGCACAGCTGGCTGCCGGCGGAGCTCACGGGCGCGTCACTGCAACTCCCCCTGGCTTCTGCTCCGCGGGTGCTGAGTGAGCCCTCATCTGGGACTCTCCTCAGCTCTTTCTGGGACAGTGGCGCAGCTGCCCCTCTGTTGGTCTTCCTTGGTCTCTTGTGTTCTGGGGGCCTCTGGATGTCTGGAGTTTTGATCTCCTCCATACCTGCTTCACACCCTGGAGGACGGGGCTGTGGCCCCCCCACACCCTCTAGCAGACCATGACCTTTTGAATACAAGCGCGCTGATCCACACCTGTGTGCACACAGGTGTTCACTGTTCATAGACATAAACTACACCTCTATTGGCCTCACTGGAGGGGAGAGGGAGGAGAAACAGGGGGACAAGGGAGGGCAGGAACAACTGAGTTGTAGGTGCTTTTCTACACTGTGCAATATTTGTTTTTTGTTTTGTCTTTTTTCTTATATTTGACTGTGCAATAATCACTGTGCAATTTGTATTTATGCTTATATCCTTACTCTCATTCCCCTTAATGTATCTGTAACATGCAACTTCTTTCGGTGCTTTGCTACTGGAAACTGAATTTCCCGGAGGAACCCACCCGAGGGATTAATAAAGTTTCATCTAATCTAATCTAATCTAATCTAATCTAATCTAATCTAATCTAATCTAATCTAATCTAATCTATTTCCAAGCACATTGTGCGCTGTCGGTCCTGCTTGCTACACAACAACATTCAATATTTAGTATTTACTGCTGTTTACACTTAGCTAGATTAACCTGATGGTGTTGTGTTTAGTATGTTGCTCTGTTGTTTTTGCTTATTTTCTCTTCTTTCTCTCTCAACAGGTGATCCAGGAGATTTTTTTCTCTTCTTTCTCTTTTTAAGTGCCCTTTCTCACTGTCCCTCTTCCTTTCTGTTTTTCTTTTCCTTCATCTTTCTTTCTCCCTTTCCTATCCCTCAGTCATGTCTGTCCCGTATGTAGCAAGTGAAAATAAAATAAAATAAACAATAAAAGGTGAACCAAATAGACCAATATGGCAGGGCTGGGATGGTCCATTTGGTAAAGTAAATCCGTTGGGCATCTTTCTTTGCCTTTAGACAAAAATTCTGATGCAAAAGAGCCAAACGGGACAGGCAGAAAAAAACTCCATTTACTTCAGAGATGATGAGATCTCCTTCTTGGTGGCTTTGGGCCATATTTATAGTTCCCCCCCCATCTTTAGCCAGCTCTGCCAGGTTGAGGTAAACCCTCAGCCTCTCTGCGGTCTATTGCTTGGGCTGCGTTCCACGTCCATCCTGTACGGACCTGTACGCTGGCATTTCGAATGCCTCGGTCTGCTGACGTGGTGGCTTCAGGACTAATGTCCGTTCAGTTCAGTTCAGTTCATTTTTATTTCAAACATTTCAAACATGTGCCTTCACAATCATTACAAAATATCATTCCATTATTTGTTTGAAAAGGAGTAGGCTGAAGTATTTACTTATTTGTCCCTACCCCCTCAAGTTTTACCTCTCATTCATTTAATTTTTTTTTCTTAAATTAAACAAACAACATATGAAACACATAAACATATGAAGTAAAACAAAACATAACATACATAAATCAAAACAAGAAATTAGCAAGCCCCACCACAGTATAGTTTCTTTCATATGAAAAATACAGAATGTGTATATTTGCAGATACACAAGTTATGGAAAAACAACAAAACAAAACAAAACAAAAAAAACAAAAAAACAACCAAAAAAGAACCGCAACACCATTACCAGCAACATTACCGTCCTGGGTTAACCCCGTTTTCTTCATTCTTATACTTATTTAAAATGAGGTTTTTATATTTTACTTTAAACTGTTTTATGTTTTGACTGTCTTTTATTTCTTCTGTTAGACTGTTCCATAATTTAACTCCTGCAATTGAGATTGACATAGTTCTTAAAGTTGTTCTAGCACTTTGTATTTTTAAATTCCATTTCCCTCTTAAGTTATACCCACCTTCTCTTTCTATGAACAATTTACAGATTTCTTTGGGAAGCAATTTATTTCTGACTTTATACATTATTTGCGCTGTTTTAAGCTTCACCAAGTCTTGGAATTTAATAGCTTGCATTTTGACAAAGAGTGCATTTGTATGGTCCCTGTACCCTACATTATTTATTAATCTAATGGCCCTTTTCTGTATTATAGTTATTGTTTGTGTGTTACTTTTGTATGTGTTTCCCCAGACCTCTACACAGTAGCTCATATATGGCAGTAGTAAAGCACAGTATAAAATGTGCAGTGCTTTCTGATCCAACATATGCTTTGCTTTCCCCAGGACGGCAATGCCCCGTGCCAATTTCCCCCGAACATAAGTAATGTGTGGCTTCCAACAGAGCTTGTGGTCAATGATCACCCCAAGAAATTTTATTTCATTTACTCTTTCTAAATATACATTGTCAACACATATTTCTACTTCGATGTTTTTCTTTTGGTTTCCAAACAACATAAATTTGGTTTTATCGAGATTCAATGATAATTTATTTATATCAAACCACTTCTTTAATATCGTTAATTCCTGTGTGATCATTTCCAAAACCTGTGGCAATTCCCCACCTGCACACAGTATATTTGTGTCATCTGCAAATATTACAAACTTTAAAATCTCCGATACTCTGCAGATATCATTTAAGTACATAATAAACATTTTTGGACCCAGTACTGAACCTTGAGGTACTCCACAAGCTATATCCATCAAATTAGATTTATATTCATTTATTTGTACATATTGTTGCCTATTCCCTACATAGCTTTTTAACCATTCCAAAACCACTCCCCTAAACCCGTACTTTTCCAGTTTTTTTAATAGAATTTCATGATTAACAGTATCAAACGCCTTCTTTAGATCTAAGAAAACTCCGAGCGCATACCTCTTATTATCCATACATTCCGTTATCTTTTCCATTAAATCTATCAGTGCCAAAGCTGTTGATCTGTTGCTTCTGAACCCATACTGACTATCTGTCATTAATTCATATTTTTCCACAAAACTATCAAATCTTTTTATGAAGAGTTTTTCCAGTATCTTAGAGAACTGGGAGAGTATTGACACTGGTCTATAGTTTGTAAAATTATGTCTTTCACCGGTTTTGTAAATGGGAATAACTTTAGCAACTTTCATTTTTTGTGGAAAAACTCCTTTTTGAAACGACAAGTTGAATATATATTTTAATGGTTTTACGATACCATCAATAACTGTCTTTACCGTTACCATATCAATATCATTCCAGTCTGTACTGGTTTTGTTCTTAAGTCCTCTAACTATGTCATAAATCTCTTTCTCTTCCACTGCTCTTAAAAACATTGAGCTACTATTCCTTTCAATATTTTCACCAGTGTCCCTTTCTATTCCATCAACCTTTATTTCTTCTGCCAGTTTTGGCCCTATGTTTACGAAGAATTCATTAAAGCCATTTACTATCTCTTCCATGTTATTAATACTTCTTGTCCCTTCTATAAAGTACCCAGGGTAATCATTATTCCTTGATTCATTTTTGATTATTCTGTTTAATACATTCCATATATCTCTTGTGTTATCTTTATTGTGTTCTAACCTTTTAATGTAATACTCTCTTTTACAGGATCTCATTATATTAGTTAATTTATTTTTGTAAGTTTTATACTTCATTTCAGTTTCTATTGTTCTCTTTTTTATGAATTCTCGATATAGGGTATATAGGGTATGTCATGGTGATGTCACACAGCTTCAGCGGCTATATGATATGAGATAAACTGGTAACACCAAACCTTAACTTTCCCTGGCAAGAAGCACAGATCGATCACACCAGCAGCTCCTCCAGCCTTCTCCTTGGACTCAGCTCTGCTCCATGATTTTCTCAGGTGACGTTGTTCCTTTACCAGCTGTAGGTGTTCTCTTTCTCACCATCTTCTATTTCATTTCAAACTTGGGATCATTAGCACTGGCTGTGATAACTCCTCACAGCCACTGGTACTGGATGCTGCCACACACCTTCACTCACTCTGTGTTAACAGACCTCTGTGCACTGAATCACTTCCACAGCATGTCTTTGTCCTGTATTCCATCTCTCACCCTGAGGTGGACCCTACAATAACACACATTTATTATATTAATATAGCACAAGGTTCAGTTAGCTTTGCAAAAAAATAGCTGGTAGAAACATCCTTCAAAGAGCTACAAGTTACTTTCTTACTCTGAGTACATTTCATAGCCTGTACCTTTACTTTAAATCTATATTTTTACCAGAGTATTTGTACTTATGACTGAAACTAAGCTGACCGTTCAGAGTGTGAGAGGTTAAAGCAGCTCTGCCACATTTGTACCATCAGATCGAGACTTTGTGCTGTTCGGCTTCTTGAATTCGTCACATTTGAACTTTCACACAGTCATAAACCACATTCCTGGTTTTCTTTGCTTTTTTATGTGTTACATGAAACATTGCAGAACAAATATCCACAGTTTCAGGTTCATTTCCTGTCTGATCAGATAGTGGCAACAAAGAAGGAGGTCTGACGGCGATCTGTCGAAACATGTGGCACTCAGACTTCTGCTTTTTGGTTTTTACTCCTCTGGGAAAAAAAGGTTTCACAGAGAGTTTCATCCAAGATAAAATGATTTATTCGGATCCTGTAGCTGCCAAGTGTCACACAGACGATCTCTGATGGGAAAAAGAAATCTGTGAGTCGCAGTAAACTGCACTCGGACAGTAACGTGAACATAACCATCGATAACATGTGACCAGAAGCCACAGCGAGAGTCAGAGTGGCGTCTGAAAGAGGAAACGGCACCACAGTCTGCAATCTGCTATCAGAGCTGCTATCACTGTTTATGAGAACATTACTGGAGCTTGTAGTTGGAGTGACTTACAGCCAAATGGTGCTTTATCAGGATGCGGTGCCCGAGTATCCACTGATGGACTGAACATCCTGCAGACACTGATCGAGTCTCACCAAAGCTTTTTGTTCTCCCTGCGGGGCGCGATGGAGTTTCTGCTCCTGATCTTTCTCTGTAAGTGAGATCGTCGCTTTTCTCATTTTGGTTTGTGCCAGTGTATTTTAATAAACCTTTGAAAGTTATTATTATTTTCCAAATAACAGCTGCAAAGAGCGTGGAAGAGAAAGAATATAAGTCATCATTGTTTAAAATGGCCTTTTTTAAATTAACATTTTGGGTTATAGTTCGTTATCTATAATTCAGTGTAGTAGCTGTAACTGACGGACTATAATCTTAAGTAATGGTTGTAAACCCAGGCAAAACAATCATAAACAGATTTAATCAGAAACCCTGCAGTGAAATCAGACAGCAGGTATGTAACAGGTAACAGGTTACGCCTCACTGAAACAGTGAGTCAGGCTATTCACAAACACCTGACGTGTGATACAAACTCACACACAACAACACTCAAACACCAAAATAAGGGACTTTAGTTAAAAGACAGAGAAATGAGGTTTCAGACTAAACAAAATAACTATATTAAATAAATAAATGAATAAAATAACTATATTAAATAAATGAAGGATGAGAAGCGACAGCGACCAAACTCCCACAGAGGAAGTCAACATCTGGGCTGGTCTGTGCTCACCCAGGAAAAAACCTCCCCTGGCCCTGTAGTCCAGGGAGCACACTCAGTCCATTCACTCAATGACGCTTTTAAACTCATTTCAACTTTTCATGACTTACAACATCAGCACACGTTACCATAGTAACACACAGCTACAGGTGGTACCTGTGCTAACACTGCTAGCCACTAACATGCTGTTATTAGTAATACAATAATACACTGACAGAAACAGTTTGAAACAAATGCATTTGAAATAATTAATCTCAAAGTATTCATCACCTTCAAACCGAGCTCTGAATTCACCAACAGGAACGTATTCTTCAGTACTCTTACAGTTCTCACCTGCTCGTTTGCTGTACATCTGTTGGGTTTCTCTCCACATCTCGCGTAGTTGCTCTCTGCGAGGTCAACTTCACACCCCGCCCCACAATTCCCTGGTTGGTGCAAAATTGAACAACAACCAATACCAGTGAACAAACTTCAGACTGACAGTCTGCTGCTCAGCCAGGATGGCAGCAGACTGCACGTCAGCGAACATTTTAGACTGTTCTCTCATTCTTTCAGTCACTTGTGGTCTGGGCGACATTTCAATAAACAGGAAAAGACTGGAAAAGCTTAAATGTACAAAGTCAGTTTCCATCATGTTAGCAGTGAACATTAAAGGCCTTTTCGACTCTGCTTGAGCCTCATGGGGTCAGGTGAACTTTGACCTGTGCCTGTTTTTGATGAATGCGCTGAATTTGCTCGTTTGGAATGAATGAATCGTTTTGTCTTTCGTCACAGTTCTCCTTGCACCTCTGCTGCTGCCAGCCTGGTGCCAAACCATCAATGGAAGCATTGGAGAGACGCTCCTTTGGCCGTGCATGCACAAACTTACTAAGAGGTTTGTCCGTGAGCAAACTTACATCTACTGGCAGGGGATGGACGGCAGCAGCAACCCCACTGTGGCCCACGTCTATGTGAAGGGAGAAGAAGACTTTCTTTATCAAAGCTCATCCTTTCAGAACAGGACTGCAATCTTCCTTTCTCAATTAGAGGATGGAAATTTCTCTCTCCTGATTAGAAACCTGATGCTGGACCACGATGGGACCTTCATTGAAGTTGTTTTTATTTCAGATGACTCAAAGGAGAATATCTGTCAGAAGACCCTGCATGTAGCAGGTCTGTATACTTCTCTCTGCAAAACAAAAGCTGATTAACATTCCTGTTTTCCTCCTCAGCACAACCAGCTAAAGTAAAATCTTAGATACTCTTGTTCAGGTTTGGACCTCTGTAGAAAAATCTGTGTGAGTTTCTAAAAATAACAACATGAAAAAATAATAAGTTAGAGCTAAAAACTAAAGTGTAATCTGATCTCTAGACTCACTGATATCCTTCTTCCTCACCATCAATTTGGACTCACACAGGTGTAAAATTCCAGGTGGAGGCAGGTGGGGTGAACAGTGCACGCTGCATCATGTTACATTATGTTGAAATCATAAATTGACCCACAAATAATCGAAAAGGTACAAAATTGACCAGAAATGAAGAGAATGACATGTCTTATACTCTGTTTCCTGTGAAAGGACCAGACCGGGTTTGGATGCTTGGATGTTTTTGTGAACTACAGACGTCTGTGGGACCTCAGCCTGTGACGACCCACAGAAGCCGTTAACTCCTGTGGGTCATCACAGGCTGATAAATTAATCACATGCTCAAACACATTTGTACAGTCCAAAACATCCTGCTAAGCTGCTTGTGACTTGTTTCCAGCGGTCTTCCAGGAACCAAACATTGAGCTAAGCCAGGCCTCAGCAACCTGCAGCACGGCGGGGGGCTATCCTGAACCTGAGGTGACGTGGCTCTCCACAGACGACCAGGGGAATGAAACCATCCTGGAGCCACTGGAAGTAAAGACTGATAATAACACCAGGAATGGAACATTCAGCGTCTTCAGCAAAGCCAACATCAGCGGATTAAAAACTGTAACGTGCAGAATTTGTAATCCCACCTCGGGCGAATGTCAGACAACAACTAAAGACGTCTCACCTGCCGGGACTTTTATTACAGGTACTTATAAGCCAGTAATATCTCACTGTTAAAGTCACAAGGACCACGAAACACCAGCTCAGGTCACAGAGTGTAACTGCCAAACTTTATTTATTCTTATTGTACATTTTTATTAGATATAATAAACTTTACATTCATGTTAGATCTGATCTAATACCAGCTTGTGTAATGATGGAACCAGGGGTGTCCAACTCCAGGCCTCGAGGGCCGGTGTCCTGCAGGTTTTAGACGTGTCCAACGCAGCTGATTCAAATGGCTAAATGACCTCCTCAACATGTCGAGAAGTTCTCCAGAGGCCTGGTGAAGAACTACTCATGTGATTGAGGTGTGTCGACCCAGGGTGAGATCTAAAACCTGCAGGACACCGGCCCTCGAGGCCTGGAGTTGGACACCTCTGATGTAGACTCACTAACAATAACACCGATGTTCTCCTGTAGGGCATCAGGATAATCTGATCAAATGTTTCTAGAAGGCTCAGTCATCTTTGTTTCTTCTGCTGTGTCCTCGGAGCAGAACAAGCCTCTGCACACCGACAGACGTGATCAGTAAAACTAACACCACGCTCTTTTTATTGTGTTTTTTTAAAGGTGGCATCGCTGTCATCGTCATCATTACCGTCATCGTGGGGATTATCAGCATCGCTCTTTGTGTGTTCTGTCAATGTGAGTGATGATTGATATAAATGCTTCTGTGCTGAGTCAGTATTGTCTGAGTTACAGCCGAGTACAAAGACAGAAAACAGGAGTCACATCTGCAGGTTTCACTACGTTCTTAAAAAGCTTTTAGCTTTTAGCTTTTAGCTTCTGTGTTTTAGGTGAACGTTTGCAGTCTGTCCGTACTCTGCTGCTCAGATCACTCAGATCATCCTGTCTGCAGCGCTGACGGTGTAACAGTCACCCAAGAGCAAGGCACCAGGAATCAGAGGCAGTATTTTAACCCTTTAACATCCACCAGGGTAGTGGTGCTTCATCTAGGGTGGGGGTTATTCAGCTTCCACCTCTTTTTACTGAACCTTTGCCTGTGTGCAGCAGGTTTCACAGAAAAACGTCTGATGTCCAGAATGGACGAGGCTTTAGTTGAAAAGTAAGATCCTCTAGTTTCTACAAGTCACATGTGGTTAAAACTAAACCCGGCTGTCGACAGCTTAGCTGTGACCTGCTGAGAGGTGGACTGGAGTTGTTTCCTTGGATTAGACAGAGGGGCAAGTCCAGGAAAGAGTCTGAGAGTTCATACATGAAGAACCTAAATGCTAATACACAAGCAGCCATTTCAACAAGTTTGCAGGTCCTGAAAAGAAAAAGACACTTTTTCAAAGCTCTGTGTCCACAGCTTGAGTCAGCACAGTTAAGATTGGTTACTAGCTGTTATGAGCTGGTACTAGCTATTCACAGTGCAGCAACTAAAGCTAATTTGACAGTAGGGAGCAGGGACACAGGCAGAGTGCACCAGTTCAATCCAGTTTTATTTGTATTGCATCACAAAAGCAGTTGCCTCAGAGCAGCTGCTGGAGTACCTGAGAGATTCTGGGAGAGAGAAGATGTGGAAGTTAGACGCACCTGTTCAGGTCCAACAGTCTGTCACACAAAGTGTTAGGAAACAGTAAAAGTGTTTGTGAGCCTGAATGTGACACTGGTTGAGAGAACTTTTCTACCTTCTGCTTTCAGACACAATCAAATTCTCCCATAAACACAGTTTGTTGGATGTTTAGGAAAATGTTGGTCTTCAGTGTTCAAATCTCTTCTTTCCTGTTAATGAAAAACTTTCTTTTGTTGAAGTAAATGGAAGAAGAACCTCCACAGGATGAAGGTCTTTCTGTTTGACTGTGGACGTTAGAGGAACTCACATTTTTGGACACGAACACCAACGTGAACGCGGATGCTGGAGCCTTATTTTTTTATTTATCGTCTCTTATTGACAGTATGACATCTTAATGAACACTGACAGGTCCGGCTCCACATTGAGCAGGACGCCGGGTCCTTCTGAATCAGCTGACTCTCTTTTTACCATAACTTTAGAGGAGTTATAAGAGAAGCCACGCAACACTTTACTTCATGCTATAAAATTTTAAAGTGGCAGATTGCAGCCGACTTGTTTTCTGTCAGGAGTCGTTGGGAGAATGGAGCAGGAAGCATTATCAGGAGGAGGAAGGACCGTCCACCGTGCGCTCGGCTGTTTGTTTGGACTGAAACAGGAAGTGATCGGGTTTTGGAAGCGGTCTGCTGGGACTGAGTAATAAAGACTGGACTGCGCAGTGACCAACATCCATGTTATGACTGTTTCTGCAGGACACGTCCTTTTCTAAAGTCCACCCTTTACCCAGAGTTTATGACTGACATCTTCTTATTACAGCCAGAAGAAGGTCGGCCCGTCTAATGCTGTGCTTCCCGTATTAGTCATTAGCAGTGTTGGGCAAGTTACTTTGAAAAAATAATTAATTATAGTTACTAGTTACTTCTTCAAAAAAGTAACTGACTTAGTAACTGAGTTACCAGATTCTAAAAGTAATCAATTACTTGAAAAGTAACTATTGTGTTACTTTAAAAAACAGTTTAACGCTCTGGGGTCCAGGGTATTAATGTCCATTTTTGACTACTTTTGATGTTTCCTCCACATTTCACTTTAAAAACTGTTTATTTGTCTTGTTTGGTCTCATTGTTTTCAGCACAACCTCACGTGTCTGAATCTACAGTCATGTTTTAATTTTGACTGTATTAACACAATTGATCTAAAATCAGATAAAAAAACATCAAATCAGAGTAGAAGAAGTTATATTTTTACTGTAACAACCACAAACATGTTTAATGATCATATTTCATAACTTTAAATGCAAATATAAATTGTCAATTGTAATTTATATGCACAAGTTTTGCGAACAACAAAGTTATTTGCATCAATTTACCTTTTACCCTTTTTTAATAACCATTTCAAACTGTTTACAGAACAATCAGCTGTTCTTCAATAAGATGCCACAAATTATTTGTGCCACTCCAAATATTTCTGTCCACTATAAAGGAAACATCACAGCCTGATACCTGCAGGTCTGACAGCAGCAGGTGCATCACTCCTGTTTCTACCTGGAGACAGCAGCCGCCTCATTGTTCTGACACACAACACCAAACTATCCACAACACACTAACTACACAAGACAGCACATTAACTACACAAGACAGCACATTAACTACACAAGACAGCACATTAACTACACAAGACAACACATTAACTACACAAGACAGCACATTAACTACACAAGACAACACATTAACTACACAAGACAGCACATTAACTACACAAGACAACACATTAACTACACAAGACAGCACATTAACTACACAAGACAGCACATTAACTACACAAGACAGCACATTAACTACACAAGACAACACATTAACTACACAAGACAACACATTAACTACACAAGACAACACATTAACTACACAAGACAGCACATTAACTACACAAGACAACACACTAACTACACAAGACAACACATTAACTACACAAGACAGCACATTAACTACACAAGACAACACATTAACTACACAAGACAGCACATTAACTACACAAGACAACACATTAACTACACAAGACAACACATTAACTACACAAGACAACACATTAACTACACAAGACAGCACATTAACTACACAAGACAACACATTAACTACACAAGACAGCACATTAACTACACAAGACAACACATTAACTACACAAGACAGCACATTAACTACACAAGACAACACATTAACTACACAAGACAGCACATTAACTACACAAGACAACACATTAACTACACAAGACAACACATTAACTACACAAGACAACACATTAACTACACAAGACAGCACATTAACTACACAAGACAACACATTAACTACACAAGACAGCACATTAACTACACAAGACAGCACATTAACTACACAAGACAACACATTAACTACACAAGACAACACATTAACTACACAAGACAGCACATTAACTACACAAGACAACACATTAACTACACAAGACAACACATTAACTACACAAGACAGCACATTAACTACACAAGACAGCACATTAACTACACAAGACAACACATTAACTACACAAGACAGCACATTAACTACACAAGACAGCACATTAACTACACAAGACAACACACTAACTACACAAGACAGCACATTAACTACACACTCCAAACACGCTAAACGTCACAAATCTCTCTCTCTCTCTTGCCGTCACTCCTAAAACTTCCCCCTCTTCCTAAACAACCAAACGTCATGTTGCCATATCATTTTTTGATTGGTCGACATGGTGCATTTTTTCACCAACACCAATGGGCTGTTTTTTGTTGTGGTTTTTTTTGCTCATAAGCAGAGAGGTCTCGCTGCTGTCCTTAGACAGTAAACGTGACGAAACTATTGAGAAAAAACACCACGTATATCTTGTTTATCATGACTCTGGTTTTACTGGCCTATCAGCACAGTTTATAAACTGGTATATGTCACCTTGTTGCTTTGTCTTGAAGTGGTCATGTGATTGACCACGACTACTTTATTCTTCCTCAGTCAAACAGCAGCACTCGTGCGATTGTTTTGTCCCCTGAGCTCCAGGTGTTGTGCCAAAAAGTGGTCGTCGGCCAGAAAGTGATCGCCGCCCGCGAGAGCGCAGCTGCTTAAAGCTGCAGCGCCCAGATTACTTACAGCTACTTCCTGCAACTGATACAAGATGCGGTAAACTGAACACAGCTTCAACCGTCTGTTTGTTGAAAAATAGTAACGGACTGCATTTTCTGTAACGGTGTTGTAACGATAGGGATAGTAATTAGTTAGATACGTCGTTACTAAAAAAGTAACGCCGTTACTTGTAACGCTGTTATTCCCATCACTGGTCATTTACAGGTATTTTTCTGTACTTCTTAACTATTGCAGTGCATTGTGGGAGCAAGAACCCCAAAAGGAGGGCAAAATAAGAGCAAGAGCAGACATTAGACTTTTTTAAGGCTTCATTTAGGTTTTAGACTCTGGAGTTGGAGAAGCTGCCTTCACATTTCTGTGGTAAATATTAAACTTTTAGATTTTTTTTATTAAGATAATGTTTTTCAAAACACTCAGTGATTTTGTTTAGAAAGAATTGTTAATTTATTTGTTAAATGGTGTCCACTGTATCCAGATAAGTCAGGAATATGTTGCTGACTTACTTTGAAAAGAGTTGTTATTTAGGTTTAACATGACATAAACTTTCCATTTTAGTTAATTATCTTTCGCTATGATACTCGGTTTGGCTTCCAGTGGCTGGAGCAGTTTTCATGAATACCATCTGGTCTTTAAGTCTGAGGTCATTTGCTGTTTCTCCATCCAAACTCCGCTTCTGGTCCCAACATCAAACGATCACTGAGAGTTAAAAACTGTCTAAATTCTTTCATCTTTAATGAAATGATCAGTGTAACAATTAAGTTTAACATCCATGAAAACAGACTTTATGAAGTTTAACGGATTTAGAAGATAGCAGGAAGTTGATATAGCATGATATAGCACAGTGAAGCTGGAGGATGAACGCTAACTTTTTTCCACTCAATAAAAGTTAACATGAGGGTTCCTGATGGTTAGAGACAAATGCAATCGCATGGCAGGATGCTGTAAACTTCAGCCAGGAGAACAACTGAGATAATCCATCCACAATACGAGGTTAGTCATTCATATACTGCTGCATGGGCTGTAGTTACATCGTAAGGGTTTAAAACTGAGCTTTAAAATGAACAGTGGTGGTAAAAACCAAGAGAGGCCGACAGTGATCACTGACTGTTTTTAGGGGCTTGTTCAGATTAAATAGAACAAAATACAAAACATGTTAAAAACACAATAATAAACACACCGTAGGTTGGACCTGGAAGCAGGCTCATCATCACTTAAAGACCAGATAGCAGTGTTGCCAGCTTAGCGAGTTTGTCGCTATATTTAGTGAGTTTCAGACCCCCTTAGCCACTTTTTTCTAAGAAGCGACTAACAACAAATCTGGTGACTTTTTCTGGTGTTATTGGAGACTTATGATGACACATATCGCTCTTACTCTCAACAAGCAACAGGTGCTGCCACAGGTGCAGGTGGGCAACAGGTGGGCACCTCGCCCGTGCCAAAGCGCTCACAGGCAGCGGGTAGTCCTCACGGAATGACTGAAGTAATGTTGTTAAGTCCTTAAAGTCATATTCTTTTATTGTCATGACTGTATTTGAAGCTATTTTTGTATGATACCTGATTTATATGGAATATGGCTGAAGTAAACTAAAGCCTAAAATACTTAGTCAGTCATTTGTTTAATAGTAATTTAACATTATATAATTCACATATAAAACTATGAATTGTAATTTTAAATGGTTTAAAAGCAGGTAGAATAGCATATGTAGGCAAGTATACTTCTCCTTTTATCAAGAAGCAAAGACAAAAAGGGGAACAAAAGAAACAGGGCAGGGTTCGGTGGTTGAATCATCCGTCCCCACCAATGCCACAACCAAATCTACGCCCTTGGAGGAGTTGGCAACACTGCCGGATATTTAGTTGTCTGCTTCTCTCTGGGCTTTGCACAGCTCTGACTGCTAGCTAGCTAACTAGCTAAAGTCAGCCATGTAGATAATAATAATGGATTGCATTTATATAGCCCTTTTCAAGGCACCCAAATGCCACTATTCATTCACTCTCACATTCATACACTGGTGGAGGCAGCTATGGTTGTAGCCACAGCTGTCCTGGGGCAGGCTGCCATATCGCGCCATCGGCCCCTCTGGCCAACACCAGTAGGCGGTAGGTGAAGTGTCTTGCCCAGGGACACAATGACCTGGACAGAGAGCCCGGGGATCGAACCGGTGACCTTCCGGTTACAGATACGCTTCTCAACCCCCTGAGCCACGGTCGCCCCATAACTGGGAAAAGTGAAAACTTCATGGTTCTACTGATGTATAGAGAGGAAGAAATAATTTTAGGACTATAAAAACTTCCATAATAATACTTATGCTCCACGGTTGCCTTTACTGTACACTTTAAAGGGTTTCAGGAAAAGTTACACAAACTCTCGTTTTAGCCTCAGACTATCCTGGCTCGTGCTAGCAAATGCTAATGTTAGCCTCTGATTTAGGCTGCTAAAGTACAGACTTTTAGCTAGCTGACCAGGATAGACTAATTTGGTGGTTAACAGACTGAAGTCCAACTTTTGTTGAAAATTTACCCACATGGAAAAGATAAATATAACTCTTATAAAGTTTGTATCTGTCCTGTGTGAAACTTGTATGAAAAGCATACAAGAGTGAAAACAGATATAAGATCCCTTGAAAAATTATATAAATGAAACTTGTGTGTTTTGGATACTAAAACAATAAATGAAAGTAATGAGAAAGTGGCCACTTTCATGAGTAAATCATGTAAGTTTTTACTGTTTCTTTTCCATGTGGGTTATGTAGTGCTGAGCATGTCATTTCTGGTATTGTGGGATATTTTTGTGACCTCGTTGAGCTAATGTGGTTAAATCATAACTATATCTTGATTGAAGCATAATATAAGCACTGTGCTGGTGTGCAGGGCTGTGATATGCCTTATGGGGATGCTGCTAAAATATATAATTGTCTATATCACACTTTTAGCCTAATAATGAGAAGAGATATTTGCATGTCTTCCTTCAGATCCTTAGAGATTATTTGAGAAGTGGATCATCAGCTTTTACTAAATGAAACACCTTTTACCTGTAAGCCTGGTTTAGTAACCTGTCCTAATAAATTTGTGTTGTATTTCTTATAAGGGGCAAAGTGGTGTCAGCCCTGCGCTGAGAGGGCTGTGCTCATCCATCCGCCCTGTTCTAACAAAGACATGTTTCAGGAACACCTGTAGTTCCCTTTTATTCATATAGCATCAGTGAACAAACACACGTGTTACTGTAATCATTGATGACGTGAATGCAGGACTACATGTGTGTCCTTCTCATGAGTGGACACACATGGATGTGAACCACGCGTGTTTGGCTGAGCCAAACAACCGCAGCAGTGATTTGAACCTAAAGTACTCTGGATACTGTTACTGTACAAATACTATTACATGTTTGTTGGTCAGGTGTCCTGTAGGAAGAAAACACGTGAATGTGCATGAACGCGTTTACATGAGGACAAAGTGACTTCAAGGGAAATACAAATCTTCACATTTTGATGTCTGTCAGTTATTTTGTTCATGAATCGGCTGTTTAGTCGTTCTAGGATGAGATGGATGCTGTCATCATATTTTAGGATAGGTTTTAAGGTGAAGAGAGTAAAAGAATATTTCACTTTAAACGTGCCGATGTTGTTGTGGACTAAGCTCAGATAATTATAGGTTGTAACTGCATAGTATGGTTAAGGATATAAACATTAAGTCTAAGCTCTTCCTCTCCTGTCCGTCTTTCTGATCTGTCTCCATCTCTGAGTGAACGTAGCTCTCACCTTTAGCTTTAGCACACACTGTGAGACACACTGTGAGACTGGTCTTTAGGGTCTTGGTCTCACTCTGAATCTTAATGCAGGCTTCATCTGTGGTCATCCTGCCTCGATGGCAGGAGAGCTGACCTCAGAGCTGTGCTTCTCCTGAGCTTTCTCTTTGGCTGTCTGCGCCTGAATGGAAGGACAACGTTCCTGCATTGAGGTACAGCAGAGCAGCAGTGTTTGTTTTAACACACGTATCCCCGACAAAGTCCTGCCAGTACTGGTCAGCCCGTGTGCAGCGCCACCTTCCTGTACAGCACTAGCACACACCTCCATTCTCTGCTAGCAAAGCACCGTTGGAAAGATAAGCAGCTGACGGCTCAGGGCTGTCTGGCCTCCGTTGTCTCTGTTGGTGATCTAGAGCAAAAGAAAAATGTGTCAGTCACAAACCAGGACAGCAGGGGGCGCTCGCCAACTTTTGTTCAGTGTTAATGATGCTGCTGTGACACTAAGAGCACTCTGGCTAACGTGTACGCAACATTTTTTGTAATAAATTAAAATTTTGATGTTTACATATTAATATCAGCTGTCCATAATTATTGTTCGACACGAAATCAGATAATTGTATCTGTTAAAACGGTAAAAGAACAACATTCAGAAGCTTACTTACATTTCTTGTAGCCAAAGGCTGCGAGTACTATCAGTACTACAAGTACGATGGCTACTATAAATACTCCAATCCCAGCCGTTTCAGCCACAGGCAGACCTTCAACTGTAAATAAGCAGATTATGTTGCATTTGTGGGTGATGCACAAAGTTATTGTGACTGCATGGATCATGAATGTAGTGGAAATGTAGTATAAATGTAAAGTCATAAATAGTAGCTTCAGTTTATTTGGTGTGTAAGTAAGTTAGCTGTGATGTGACAGTAATGGACAACAAATAAAACTGCAGCTGATCAGCAGCTCTGCTCATTTCAGCAATGCAAGTTGTCAGCTGGATGCTGATTAATGGTGATGTAACCCTCTGTATACCTGCAGGCAGGGCTGCAGTTGCTCCCACAGTCTTGTTAGAAGTTGGGTTGTAAACGTTGCAGGTCACCGTCTTTGACCCCGTGATGTTGGCTGTGCTGATGACGCTGTAGGTGCCGTCTTCCTCCTTGTGGATCTGCAAGGTCGGAACATCAGGTGGTTCCAGTGCACGTTCATGTCCTTCGTGGTCGGTGGAAATCCATGCCAGTTCAGGTTCAGGAAAGCCCCCCTGTGTTATGCAAGTTGCTGTCATCTTCTTTTGGTTGATCTCAATGTTTGGCTCCTTAAAATTAGCTGTAAATATTGTAAATATGTATTAATGACATATATAAGATAACAAGTTTGATGTGCTGTAAAATGACGCAGATACCAACCTGCTACATGAACCATGGTTTGGCAGAGTTTGTCCTTGATTTCTCTTGCGTGGTTGAAAACGACTTTAAGGGACTTCAGGTTGTCTTCATGCATCAGCGGATCGATGATAAGGGACAAGTTTCCAGATCGTAACTGATCAGGAAAGATTTTGGTTCTGTTTTTAAATGGCAAGCTTTAATGTTCCAAATCCTCCTTTCCATTCCTGTAATAGTGGAGCATTTCAGTATTGTTTTGGTTCTGCCAATAAATGCTGACTTTCTGTGGATCAAACTGTTTGCTGAGTGTGCACTGCCAGAGTAATGGCTCTCCTCTGGTTCCATTAGTTTCAGAGGAAGCTGCCACCAGTGGGAACCCATAGAGAGCTGCAACGAAACAGACAAAGGTTCAGTCAGAACGAACAAAACAAAACAAATTTCCCACGTGTGGGACTAATAAAGGTTATCTTATCTTATCTTAAACCATAACCGCCATTCATCATAGTCGCTCCTTTGGCAGTCTGAAATCATGCAACCTGTCAGCCGTCCAACTATTAATGAAAATTATAACAAAGTTTTCAAAACAAACGTGGTAATAGTGGGACAATACAGAGGCAACAAGGCGCTAACGATGTGGAAACAATACGTTAATTTCTAAAGCACCAACCCAGTAAGACACTGTATGACCAGCGAGCTCAGATGAGTTCTGTTGACATTTTGTAACTGGATAAAAACCAGAAACTGAAGGTAATAATGTATGCACAAATACTTATCAGGCAACACCAGTTAGTAATGGTGCACTAATGTATGTGTAACAACACAGGGGCGTAATTTCCAATAATCAGACCCAGCCAATACCCCCCCCAATAAAATTATGAATTATCTTGCATGAGTAGGCTATTGAATTTATTTACTCATTTCAGTTATTATAATCAAAATAGTTGCATGTTTAATCATCCGGGAATTTACCCAGATTTATTTATTTATTTATTTAGTGTCACGGCTGCACAGCAGTCGTGTGGTGAATTGAGAAAAGGATCCAAGATGCAGGCACTGACTGGGGTGCGAGTGAAAATTTATTTGCAGAGGTGATAAAGTGACAAAACAGGAAGAGCAGAGCGGGGAGTAAACAAACCTAAACTGGGAAAACTAAAGAACAAAACTTAAACCAGACACTCACGGGAGGAGGAGCGAAATGCACAAAGAGAGATGGCAGAGAGACGCAGAATGAATACCAGGTAACAGAATAATGCAGACTGACATGGAGTTAAACAGACGACGCGACAGAGAGCACAGGAAAACACAGGGCTTAAATACACGGGGAGTAATCAGGGAATGGGCCACAGGAGGGAGACACAGCTGGGAGCAATAAGGCTAACGAGACAGGGGAGTGGTAAAACTGAACACACTGACATGAGACATGAACTTTCAGAATAAAACAGGAAACTAACAGACACAGAGAACCAGACCGGACACTGAACTTGACAGGCAGACTCATGAGCAGACACAATAACACCATGGACAGACAGAGGGAACACAGAGAAGTGGAAGCAGGCAGGCAAAGAACAGAAACCTAACAAATGGCAAAATCACAACAGAATACACACTCTGAATGAACAAAAGCATAAGGAACACAAAACACTGAGTCCTCAGACTCAGGACCATGACAGTACCCCCCCCTCAAGGGCTGGCACCAGACAGCCCAACAGAAACACAAAAACGGACCAAAGCCAAAAAAAACCCCCACGAACCAAAAAACAGAAAACGACCCGACCAGGGCGGGCGGTGGGGGTCCAGGACGGAGGGACATAGTCCGAAAAGGCCCAGACGGACAAGGTCAGGGGGCCGACCCGGAGGCCAAAAACAGTTCAGTTCCGGGGGCCGACCGCGTGAAAGGCAGCAGCAGTGGGGCAGGTCCGGAGGCCGGCCACGCAGTAGGCAGTGGTGTGGAAACAGTTCTGGGGGCCGACCGTGCAGACAGCAACAGCGGCGTGGAAACAGCTCTGGGGGCCGACCGTGCGGACGGCAACAGCGGTGTGGAAACAAGTCCGGAGGCCGGCCACGTGGAAGGTAGTGGCGGCGTTCAGGAGGGCGTTCAGGAGGGCGTCCACAGTGGCGGAGATGCCCAACAAGTGGCCTGGCAGATGACCGACGATGTGGAGGTGGTAGTAGGGGACCTGAAGGCTGCGTGGCCCCTGCAGCCCCAGGCGAAGCGGAGGCTGGACCAGACGAGGCGGAGGCGGAGGCTGGACCAGACGAAGCTGATGAGGATGATGAGGATGCGGAGGCTGGACCAGGCGAGGCTGAAGCAGAAGCGGAGGCCGGACCAGGCGAGGCTGATGAGGATGCTGGAGCCGGACCAGGCGATGCTGATGAGGAGGCTGGAGCCGGACCAGGCGATGCTGATGAGGAGGCTGGAGCCGGACCAGACGAGGATGAAGCGGAGGCTGGAGCCGGACCAGACGAGGATGAAGCGGAGGCTGGACCAGACGAGGATGAAGCAGTGGCTGGACCAGACGAAGCAGCTGACGAGGATGAAGCAGTGGCTGGACCAGACGAAGCAGCTGACGAGGATGAAGCAGTGGCTGGACCAGACGAAGCAGCTGACGAGGATGAAGCAGTGGCTGGACCAGACGAAGCAGCTGACGAGGAAGCAGTGGCTGGACCAGACGAAGCAGCTGATGAGGAAGCAGTGGCTGGACCAGACGAAGCAGCTGATGAGGAAGCAGATGCTGGACCAGGCGATGCCGAAGCAGATGCTGGACCAGGCGATGCCGAAGCAGATGCTGGACCAGGCGATGCCGAAGCAGATGCTGGACCAGATGCTGGACCAGGCGATGCTGAAGCAGATGCTGGACCAGGCGATGCTGATGAGGAAGCGGAAGCTGGACCAGGCGAGGGTGATGAGACTGCAGCTGGTGATGAGACTGCAGCTGGTGATGAGACTGCAGCTGAGGGCTGGACGGGCTCCTCGGGCCCCCCAGCTGACGAGGCAGATGGCTGGACGGGCTCCTTGGGCCCCCCAGCTGACGAGGCAGAAGGCTGGACGGGCTCCTCGGGCCCCCCAGCTGACGAGGCAGATGGCTGGACGGGCTCCTCGGGCCCCCCAGCTGACGAGGCAGAAGGCTGGACGGGCTCCTCGGGCCCCCCAGCTGACGAGGCAGATGGCTGGACGGGCTCCTCGGGCCCCCCAGCTGACGAGGCAGAAGGCTGGACGGGCTCCTCGGGCCCCCCAGCTGACGAGGCAGATGGCTAGACGGGCTCCTCGGGCCCCCCAGCTGACGAGGCAGAAGGCTGGACGGGCTCCTCGGGCCCCCCAGCTGACGAGGCAGATGGCTGGACGGGCTCCTCGGGCCCCCCAGCTGACGAGGCAGAAGGCTGGACGGGCTCCTCGGGCCCCCCAGCAAAAACAGTCTCAGAACCAGTGGGCACTAAAGCCCCTGGCACACACAGGACAGAACCAGCAGGTGCGGAGACCTCTGGCAGAGACAGAAAAGAACCAGCAGGCACACGGGCCTCTGGCAGGGAAGCAACAGAACCAGCAGGCGCACGGGCCTCTGGCAGGGACGCAACAGAACCAGCAGGCGCACGGGCCTCTGGCAGGGACGCAACAGAACCAGCAGGCGCACGGGCCTCTGGCAAACACATGGCAGACTGCAGCTGCACAGAGCATTGGGTCTGCTCAGGCAGCGACGGCCGGGTGTGGTCCTCAGCTGGCTTCTTAACCGCCAGGGGTCCTGAGTCTGCTGGGGGCTGAGACCCAGCCTCTGGGGAGGCCCTGGGGCGAGTAACAGTCTCTAAATTAGCCAGTTTCTGAGAAACTAGAGTGGTTTTAATGCATTTGTCTCTCCGCTCAAAATGGGTGCTAGGAACGAGATTCAAAATGGGTGGCACAGACACAGCCTCCAGTATGGAGGGAACGGGTGATCGGGCTAATGGCATAGATGCAGGCTGGGCTAATGAACTGGCTAAAGGCTGATGTACTGGTTGAAGTGAGACTGGAGTTGGTGGTGGAGTGGATGAAACACAGTCAGCTACTGTTATGGATGTTTTGAAAATGCCAACTTGTGAGAGGTCAGTTACCACGAAGGTAGGTAAACGCCGTGTACTGTCTTTACCCTCCCCATGAACGGCCCCAGAAAACACAGTCCCAGAAGCACCAGCGTCCTTAAAACTCACCACAGCTGGTCGCACAGGAGTCCCTGAATCCGGCTGTGGGGTGAAGCGTCGGTGGCGCGAATGTTTCCTCCCCACCGCTGACGGCTCCGACAGGCAGGGAAAAACCTCTGGGGGGTCGGGCCGTGAAACCTCCGGTGGGTGAATCTGAGACGGATGCTTTGTGGCGGTCGTAGTCCATTGTTGCTGGGCACAATTGGCTACTTCCCGAGCTTGCACCGCTTCCTGGGCTTTATGCAGCTCAGCGATTAAGTCTGTAAATCCCCGGACCTGGTGGAGATAGGGATTTCCGGCCAGGATTGCCTCAACGGCATTTATCCCCACAACTTTCGCTCGTGCATTGGAGGTGTGGGTTACCCAGTCCACCAGGCGTAGGGCACGTGTGAGGTCGCTCTCCCCGGCCAAGACCGCTGGATCCATTCTTGTGGTCGCGTCGTACTGTCACGGCTGCACAGCAGTCGTGTGGTGAATTGAGAAAAGGATCCAAGATGCAGGCACTGACTGGGGTGCGAGTGAAAATTTATTTGCAGAGGTGATAAAGTGACAAAACAGGAAGAGCAGAGCGGGGAGTAAACAAACCTAAACTGGGAAAACTAAAGAACAAAACTTAAACCAGACACTCACGGGAGGAGGAGCGAAATGCACAAAGAGAGATGGCAGAGAGACGCAGAATGAATACCAGGTAACAGAATAATGCAGACTGACATGGAGTTAAACAGACGACGCGACAGAGAGCACAGGAAAACACAGGGCTTAAATACACGGGGAGTAATCAGGGAATGGGCCACAGGAGGGAGACACAGCTGGGAGCAATAAGGCTAACGAGACAGGGGAGAGGTAAAACTGAACACACTGACATGAGACATGAACTTTCAGAATAAAACAGGAAACTAACAGACACAGAGAACCAGACCGGACACTGAACTTGACAGGCAGACTCATGAGCAGACACAATAACACCATGGACAGACAGAGGGAACACAGAGAAGTGGAAGCAGGCAGGCAAAGAACAGAAACCTAACAAATGGCAAAATCACAACAGAATACACACTCTGAATGAACAAAAGCATAAGGAACACAAAACACTGAGTCCTCAGACTCAGGACCATGACATTTAGACAGACATCTTACCCCCCACCCAATGCTCAGCACAAAGTTACACCCATGTACAACACGACAAACCTGTTAATAACATGGTAACAGCCATGAATAATAGTTTTCATTTAACAATTTAATGGAAAGATTCAGAAATCATAGTATAATGAACAGCAGTACACGAGAACTGCAGTATATCAGTAACGTGTTTTATGATTATTTCATTTTCATGATTTTATTAACTCTAACAAACGTAATAGATCACAGTGTGAGCAGTTTGTCACATTCAATAAATTTCATTGAACAAAAAATGAATGAATGTTTGTTTGATTGGTTAACTGTATCTTTAAGAAGCAGGCGCCGCGCTTTAATACATCTTACTTCCCACTATCACACAGCATAGTGCTGTGGAAACGTCACAGCTTCCTCTCGTACTGACACACAGAACAACCAACCAAACAAAGTTATAATTTAATTATTTAATAATAAATGAATAATTATTAATAACCACGTTTTTTTTTAAGCTACAGCCTGTTAGCAGCAGCTAGCTCCAGGCCACTGAAAGGTCACAAGCAGAATGGCTGAATCATCACCTCACTGCTTCACGCTGACGGATTTATGAAAGTAAAAGTGCAATAAAGTCAAAATCAGACCTACCGAAGAAGAAATAAAAGCTTTTCTTCTCCATCGTGAACGAAAACCCACTGGTTTGTCTCAACACGGCTGCCTGCCTGGCCACACCTGATGCCTACGATGTTTCTGCCACTGCGTTTACGTCACGCTTGCTCCGCCCTCTCAGGGCGGGCCTGATGCAAAACTTCGACTGCTGGGATTTTGTGGTCAGACACCATCTCCAGCTACGAGACAGATGTCGACTCTGATCTGCTTCATTTCTCTTTCATTAAACCTGTCAGCGCTCTGAAAGAGGTGTAGGTGTTGTTATAAGGCTGTTATTAACCCGTAATTACATTTGTCAGATTTCACCAACAGATTATTTTTTTCACTTGAAAATGTCAAAGAATACTTTAGATCTTTAAGGTTCAATAACTAAATCACTGAAAAAGCAGCTTAGGTGTGTGTGTGTGTGTGTGTGTGTGTGTGTGTGTGTGTTGGGATGCCAGGTTGGTGGTAATGCTCCTTCTGTGGGTTTCCTGTCAACGTTTTGTTGCTCTATTACTGCCTGACTTGAAGTTCTTTCTTTTGTAAATAAAAATCTGAGAGACAAAACTCTGGATTAATAAAAGTTTGCTGTTCCTCCAACCGTCTGTAGTACAAGCTGTTAAAGAGCAAGAACAAGAAGGACTCTGCCTACCTGCTGCAGTAAGTCTGTCCTCTTTGATGGGTAAAGCTGACGTAGCTCCTCGAATATTTTCTGTTGTTCTTAAATTCAAGTTTACATGAACTGCACGAGTTAATCACACAGTGTAGAAACTGCTGTGCTTCTGTTTCAGTCGCTCCCTATAAGAGGAAGTGTTGCAGCCACTCCTTCATGCAAACAATGTGAATAGACTGGTACGTCAACTTTGTGTGTTTAATTTAAAAAAGAAAAGGTGCCTTATTCTCTGCATGTTTAAGTCAGTCTGAGGTGACTTGTTTGCCTTGCAGCAGTTTGAAGGCTTCTGTCTCTAGAATGAGAAGACGGGTTCAGCACGGGTTGGGGAGGGGGGCACCGTGTCATCAGACTGAACCAAAGCCAGGGTCTAACTGGTTAACTGGACTGTGGTTGGTCAGTGTTGCTTGGTGATGGAGCAGAGAAATTAAAACTGAGCTCAGTGTGGAAAACGATGCTTTAAGGAGTTCGTGAACTCAGAGCGAGGGGGAATTCAGATATTACAGTGAGGGAAAAATTCACTTCCTCCTGCTAAATTTGTAAGTTTGTTCACTTCCAAAGAAACGAACAGTCTCTAATTTTAGTGTATGTTTTATTTGAATAAGACAAAATAACATGACAGCTCTTTGGTCTTTCCCGAGGGACTGTACTGGGTCCTGGTGTTGTTGTTGTTGATGTGTGGCTGGCAGCTGCAAGGCTGCAGCCAAGTGCGTTGGAGTGTACAGCAACTGGAAATAAAGACATGTATTCTGAATGTGTTACAATGTGGTTGGGTCCAACATGCATCTACAGTGGTGCTGATAGCCAGGAGTGTGGCGTGGTGGAACCAACACGGGGCCAGCCAGTGGGACCAGCTGCAGGACCGGTCTAAGCACCGGATGCAGCTAATAGAAAGTCTGTCAGCTCCCCATGGAAGTGGCCGGTCTCTACAGTGAGGCCTGCATCGACACTGCCTACCTGTGCACCCATACCCACTCCTCCAGTGGGAGCAGGTAGTGGCCGGCAGGTTCCTGTTCCCCAGAGGAGGGCGGCTGTGGTCGGGTCCGTCATGCTTCTGTACAGCCTTCCTGAAAGCTTTCTGACAATAATAGGAGGCAAAAAGAGTTCTGACAGTCTTTTCTTCTGGATCAGGTCATTTTGCTGTGTGTGTGTTTGTGCATGTGTGTGTGTCTGTGTGTTAAAGTGAGTGAGTTTGTGTCTGTAAGCATTTACAATGAAGAAAAACGTATCAGCGTTATGAAGTTTGCCCTGTGCTTTGATGCTGCTGAAAACAAACGTTATGATCAGGGATGTCAAACATTAGGTTCGGGGCCAGAGTTGGTCCGACAAAGACTCCGATCTGTCCCGCTGGACGGATTTGGGAAATATGATGCTGGACAAAGAGTTTTGTACTTGCATATCAAACAAATCTTACATCTCTTCTAATAATAATGATAATAATAATAATACAATTTATTTAATAAATCGCCTTTCAAAACACTCAAGGACACTGTACACAATCAATAACAACAACAAACATAACAATTTACAAAATAATAAGGATAAAACGTTGAGCAAATAAATGAAAGTAGCAGGATGGAAAATGCATGTGGAATAGACTAATGTGAACAGGTGAGTTTTGAGTCTGGACTTAAAAAGAGGGAGGGAAGTGATGTTTCTTATCTCAGAAGGAAGAGAGTTCCAAAGACGGGGGGCAGAGCAGCAGAAAGCCCTGCGCCCCACGGTGGCTAGCTGGGGGGAAGGGATGGTGATCTGAACCAGGTCAATGAGGTATAAAGGCGAGATATGGATAGCCTTGAATGACATCGGTGGTGTCAGACTGAACAACAGTGTTAGCCGCCCTGGGCAGACCGGCTAAAACACTGTGGTCAGCAGTCCTGTCAAAGCTCCGTGGGGAATGACGAGAGGTGGAGCAAAAGGATTGTATTGGTTTAGAGTTGTCATGATGAAACGTCTTGATGCTCAATCAGCCAAGTAAGTAAATCTCCAAAAGTTGATTCTGTTCATCTGGACGTTTTCAGCGGGAGAAACGTTTTGTCACTCATCCAGGTGACGTCTTCAGTCTCAGCTGACTGCAGGTCTCAATCTTATCAACAGTACATTTGCATAATGACTGAAACCAGCCCACTGAAGGAACAATGGGCTGGGAGGTCAGTTCCTTAATCATAATTATGCAAATGAGTCCCAATCACAGAGAGTTGGGGAATGGCTGCAATCACAGCATTGTAAGATGGTGACAGATGTACCCTTAGGCCGCTCCTAAATTCAGAGATGGTCTTTCCCTTTTCTCGTAAATGGCCTCCTTGACTCCGCCCTGAAACCAGCGTTCCTCCCTGTCCAGGATGTTACATCCTCATCATTGAAAGAGTGTCCACTGGCCTGTAGGTGTGAATAGACTGCAGAGTCCTGGCCTGACGAGGTGGCTCTTCTGGGTTGTGCCGTCCTCTTAGCCAGAGGTTGTTTAAATTCCCCGATGTATAAATCCTGCCAGTCCTCCTGCACTTACCAGCGTACACTCTGTTACTCTGTGTGTGTCAGGGGACCCGATCCTTGGGGTGGACCAGTTTGTGGCGCAGCGTGTTTTGGGGTTTAAAAGCCACAGAGACCTGGTGTTTAGAAAAAATGTGTCTCAGCTGCTCCGATACTCCTGACACGTACGGGATCACTACAGGTTTTTGCTTGGGCAGCGGTTGTCCTTCTCTCCTGGATCGGCTGGAGCTTTCTTTGACAAAAGTCCAGCTGGGATAACCACACTTACTCAGGGCCTTCTTGATGTTCTTCTGCCTCCCTGGCTGCTGTGTCAGTGGGGATGGTGTTCGCTCTGTGTTGTAGCGTCCTGATGACGCCCAGTTTGTGCTCCAGTGGATGATGAGAGTCAAATCTTAGATACTGATCTGTATGTGCAGGTTTACGGTACACGTCAGCTTGTAGATGTCCCCCACTACTGATGGAAATCTCACAGTCTAAGAAGGCTAACCTGCCACTGTTCATATCCTCCCTGGTGAATTTGATGTGTCGGTCCACCGAGTTAATGTGATCCGTGAAATGTGGTACATCCTGATCTTTGATTTTCACCCCGGTGTCATCCACATACCTGAACCAATGGCTTGGTGGTGTTCCAGGGTAGGATAGCAAAGCCCTCTTTTCCACTTCTTCCATGTACAAATTGGCCTCGATGGGTGAAACTGGGAGCCCATGGCACCCATGTTTCTGCCTGTAGCACTGACTCTTGTATGTGAAGTAGGTGGAATGAAGACACAGTTCAAACACACTTGGTCGATGCTGAGAGTGGTCCTGTTGCTGAGGTTGGGGTCATCCTGTAATCTCTTACGGACTACCTGCAACGCTTCCGTGACTGGGATGCAAGTGAAGAGAGATGTAACGTCGTACGAGACCATGGTTTCATCTGCCTCCTTCTCAACAAAATCCAGGGTGTTCTGGATGTGGTTTTCAGAGCTGCCCACCAGCGGGTTGAGGATCGAAGCCAGAAACTTGGAGATGTTATAGGTGACCGAGTTGATCATGCAGACAATCGGTCTTAAAGGTGCACCCTGTTTATGTATCTTCAGTAAACCATACCGACTTTAAGATTAAGGAACTGCCATCTTTTGCTCCACATCCTGCAAAAGAAGCAACCATGAGGGGGAGAGGGTGTGTCTGGTAGCCATGTGAAGACGTGTTGTACAGGGCTCCTCAATGGACTAACTTTTTTCATAATTTCATTGCTCCAAAACTAATGAACTTTTAATAATAGTACGATAACACGCCCGTGTGCTGCTCTGAGGCACTTTTTACATCTTCAAAGCTCCGTTGTACGAAATATGAGCAAAACTAGATCGGGGAAAGAGCAGGCCGCAAAAGCCTCGGACCATGCTGAGGACAGACCGGAGGCACCATCCCATGACATGAGTGAGATTATGAGAGCTATTGCTAGCTCTGAAAAGAGGATATTGGACCGTATCGATTCAAGCACGAAAGATTTAAATGATAAAATAGACACAATCAAAGAAGATCTGGAGAAGCAAGACACCCGTTTGGAAAGTGTAGAGTTTGGTTTGAATACTTATTCAGACCGGACAGTGGAGTTGGAAAACGAGGTTAGCAAGCTGAAATCGGACCAGCAAGTTGGACGACATCGAGGGGCGACAACGCCGGTGCAATGCACGCATTGTAGGGGTGAAGGAGGGCTTTGAAAACACCGGGAAACCCACGGCAGTTATTGCTACAATGCTGAAAGACATACTGGGCCTCGATTTTACTCCGATGCTGGACCGCGCTCATCGAAGCTTGGGTCAACAGGGAAACTCCCCCAGGGCGATCGTGGTGAAGTTTCACTATTACCAAGAGAAGGAAGAGGTTTTCCAGAGGGCCGCCAAGTCGCAGCCGTTGCTGCTGCAGGACATGAAGATAAGCATTTTTCCTGATTTTACAGCAATGGTGGCAAAGAAACGAGCTGCTTTTATGGAGGCTAAACGTTTGCTCCGAGGCTGCGCTCGCGTTAAGTTTGGACTTTTGTTTCCAGCTGTTCTCCGCATCACTTCACCTACGGGACAGGACAATCGTTTCACCGACCCAGCGGCTGCAATAGACTTTATCAAAAAAGACTTACTACGGCCGTGAGAGGTACAGGCGAGTGAGAAGAGATAAGTTGGACTTCACCAGGGCTGGACTGGGACAAAAAATCGGCATTTTGTGATGTCATTCAGGGGTAAAACCGCAAAGGATTCTGGGAACTTGTGGCAAGAGGTACTAGCGCACGCAGGCTTTCAATTGAACTCAGTTACACAGCGATAAAAAGAAACACAAACAATGGCAAGAAGCTGTTGTATTATTAACCGCAATAGCCGGCGTTGTGCCAAAAACTGATTTAAATACTGATTAAATACTGATTGCTCGTATTTAAATTGCTATGAGTAACTTGTTGGGCTATAATATGTGAAACATATGTCAAATGCATCCCTCATGGATGACATGAAGTCATCTCTCCATCTCTCTCTGCTGCTCTTCTGTCTCCTGTCACAGACTTCTCCACTTTAGATGATAAATCAGCTGGTGCAACATGTAAGGATTGGCACAATTTGTTAAGATTTTGAGGAGTTTGAGAAACTAACCTTAAGCATAAAATAAAATGTACTATCAGTAACTTCATAGCACCCGCCCAGCAGTATATAAGCTCCGTCATGCTAGCTAGTACGCAGTACCAGTTATTCTAAGCGCCTGTAAAAAGTCAGCACAACGAAAACAAACTCCAACTAAACTTGGTTTATATCTGACACAGACAGCAGGTCATAACTTCTTACCTGAAGTTCAGTTCCTCTGCCACTATGACCGGCGGCCGCCTCGGGTCTCTCCTCCTCTTGCCTCCCCTTTCCCTTATCCACCTGCTGGCCTCCACCACTTGCTGATGTTGCTAAATCTGTGGAAGCTATGCCATAGCTACCGCCAAACACTTCAGTTATTTTTACACATTTGGCAGCATCTGCCTGAAGGGCTTGTTTCTTTTTGACCCTAATTTTTTCTGCACCTCCTTTCCTTTTTTTGTTCTCCATTTTCTTTAGTTCGTCTATAAGATTGCTAAACAAGGGGGAGGGTGCATCCGACCTCCTCGGCTGCAATTGGTCCAGCCCAGAGTCGATCATGACCAATTGGCCAATCCAACACCTTTCATTATTTATACCCTTCCCAAAAAAAAAATCGATCGGCCCATAAAAACAAAAAATCGCCAGCGGCCCACCGGGCTAATGCCCGGTATGCCCGATGGCCAGTCCAGCTGCGGACTTCACATGTGCGATTGTTTGAACTCAAGGGACATTGTTATACGTCGGTGTTGGGGAGAAGTCAAGTAACTAATTGGGCCATATTCATAAAAGGCCGGAAGGTATAATAATCTTGATTTAATTTATTAAACGGTGCATAACCAGCATAACGGTGCCCATCTGGAAAGGGAAAGGCGATGTGGCTGAATGCTCCAACTACCGCCCGATCCGACTCCTAAGCCATACTATGAAGGTTTTCGAACGGATCATCGACGCCAGGATGCGAGAAATCGTCAACTTAACACCCAACCAATGTGGCTTCATCAGGGGGCGTGGCACGACGGACGCCATCCATGCTGCCCGCCTGCTTTTGGAGAAGCACCGAGAGAAGTCCAAGACCATCCACATGGCCTTCCTCGACTTGGAAAAGGCGTTTGACCGTGTCCCACACGACCTCATCTGGCACTCCCTGCGATCACATGGAGTTCCTGAAGCCTACGTCAACTGGACAAAGCTCCTCTACCGACAAGTCACCAGCGTGGTCAGAAACCCAGTGGGAACATCGCCGCCCTTTAACATCAATGTGGGCGTCCACCAAGGCTCGGCACTCTCCCCGCTGCTCTTCATCCTTTGCATGGACACTGCGACGGCAGATCTCCAGTCACCCCATCCCTGGACACTTCTCTACGCCGACGATGTCTTCCTGGCCGATGAATCGCGAATAGAACTGCAATACCAAACGCAGCAGTGGAAGACTCGCCTAGCTGACTTCGGCCTGAGGCTCAACACCAACAAGACCGAATACTTAGAGGCTGGCCCCCAGACCGACGGCACGATCAGCGTCGATGGAGAAGATCTGGCGAAAGTACCTCATTTCAAATACCTCCGATCGATGATCAGCAATGACGGCGATATCCTACTAGATGTACGAGCCAGGATCAAAGCAGCGTGGATGAAATGGCGCCAAGTCACCGGCGTCCTGTGTGACCAAAGAATGTCCAATCGCCTCAAGTCAAAGATCTACAAGAGTGTAGTGCGCCCCGTCGCCCTCTATGGATCCGAGTGCTGGCCAGCCACCACAAAGCACGAACAAGCCCTTCACACGATGGAAATGCGGATGCTGCGATGGTGCCTAGGCCTGACACGATGGGACCACGTCATGAACACCGACGTTAGAAAGAGGATGGGCATCGCGCCAATCACAGATAAGATGCAAGAAGCGAGGCTGCGGTGGTACGGACATGTGGTACGGAGCGATGAGAACTCAGTGGTGAGAACAGCACTGCGGCTCAGCCCCCAAGGACGTCGACCTAGAGGCAGACCAAAGCGGAGATGGATGGACCGAATCAAGGACGACGTGAAGAAGATCGAAGCCGATCTGACCGACGCCCTTGACCGACCCAAGTGGAGACGACTTTGCAGAAAAGCGGACCCTGCAACCGAGCGGGAAAAACGCTAGGAGGAAGAATTTATTATGAATACTCTGCCTTCCTACTTTGTTCCGATTTTTGATATGTTCGAGATATTGCTGTTATTCTGGGGCATTTGGTTAGAATAAACACGGGGAAAGTGGAAAATATAAGTTTTGGAATTTAGTTTAGTTATTAAATGTTATATATTTGCCCAGTTGAGGGGCTGTTTGATGGTTAACAGTATGTTTAGTCACTGTGCTATCCTAGCCTGCAGGGTTGCGATCTCAGGGATAATAGTAGATCAGCATGGGGTTTTGAGGCTCGTTTTATTTATTTATTTATTTTTCCCTTTATTTTCCTTCTCTTTCTCCCCCTCTTTTTTTTGGGCGGGGGGGGGGGGGGGGGGGGGGGGTTCCAGAGGTTGGGACATATTTTTTCTGCACCTGCATTTTTGTACCTGAATGGCAAGCTCACAAAGTCATCTGCCTCTTTGTTTTATAAGCTGGAATGTTAAAGGTATAAATAATCCGGTTAAACGCACAAGGGTTTTTACTCATTTAAAATCATTGAGATCCGATGTTGTATATCTGCAGGAAACACACCTCCGATCAAGTGAACAAATTAAACTTAAAAAAAACATGGATAAGCCAAATATTTAGCTCAAAATTTGAGGAAAGATCACGGGGTGTGGCTATTCTAATTGTGAAGGGGATTCCATTTATTCCACTATCAACTGTGGCGGATACCAGAGGGAGATATATTATTATACAGGGCAGTTTGTATGGGAAACAAGTAATTCTTGCAAATGTATATGGACCAAACTGGGACGACCCAAATTTTTATTGTACCTTTTTAAAACACCTGCCAGATTTAACAGAGTCCCATTTGATACTGGGTGGTGACTTTAACTGCGTACTTAATCCTCAACTTGACAGATCAAACCCAAAACCTGATAGCAAAATTTCAAAAGCGGGTAATGTTCTTAAATCCTTTATGCAATCTTATGCTTTTTTTGACCCCTGGAGGAACAAAAATCCTGCATCTAAACAATTCTCATTTTTCTCACCAGTGTTGTAGATAGTAGAATTCTTCCCAAGGTTTCAGATTGCCAATACAACTCTATTGTTATCTCAGACCATAGTCCAGTACAATTAGATGTTAATTTTTATGAATGCTCAAGTCAAAAACCGGCCTGGCGACTTGATCCTTTACTCCTAACTAAAGACTCATTTAAAAAAAATGGTCTCTGAGCAAATACAGTTTTTCTTAGAGACAAATCAAACCCAAGGGATGAAAATGACTGTTGTATGGGAGGCATTAAAGGCCTATCTTAGAGGCCAGATAATTTCATATGTATCATTTCAAAAAAAGAAATACTTACAACAAATGAACAACCTAGCCAACAGTATAAAAGAGATTGACTGCTTATATGCAGAAAATCCAACACCAAACCTCTATAAGAGAAAATTATTACTAAATTCAGAATACAAAATTCGGTCCATTCAGCAAACAGAACGTTTATTTTTCAAATCAAGGCAAAAGTTCTATGAACATGGGGAAAGAGCCGGAAAACTTTTGGCACATCAAATTAAGCAATCCATATCAGCTAACACGATTTCTGAAATCTGTAAAACCTCTGGAGAAAAGACGTCTGATCCGAAAACCATTAATGACCAGTTTAAAATGTTCTATTCCAATCTTTATACCTCAGATCCAGTTGATGAAAACAAGGTTGCTGAAATGCTTGATAGATTATCGATTCCACAAAAATCGGTAAATGACAGAACAGAAATTGATAGAGAGATAACCATTAGTGAAATTGTTGAAGCAATTAAATCAATGCAAAGTAACAAGGCACCGGGACCTGATGGTTTCCCTATTGAACTATATAAAATGTTTATAGACAAACTAGCACCAATACTCAAAGATGTATACCAGGAAATATTCTTTCAAGAGAAATTACCAGATACTATGAAACAAGCCATAATTTCTGTGCTGTACAAAAAGGGTAAGGATCCCTCACAATGCAGCTCCTACAGACCGGTGAGCCTCTTAAATTGTGATTACAAAATTCTCACAAAAATCTTAGCTAATAGAATCAATCTCATACTGCCAAAAATTATTAATCCTGATCAAACCGGCTTTATACCAGGGCGACAGTCATTTTATAATATGCGCCGCCTATTTAATATTTTATATGCATCAGAACCAAAAGAAAAGTCAGAAATGATCATTTCTCTTGATGCAGAAAAGGCCTTCGACCGTATAGAATGGCCATATCTTCATGCGGTCCTAAATACATTTGAATTTGGCCCATTGTTTCGAAAATGGATTAAAATACTTTATTCCTCTCCAGTTGCGGCAGTGAGGACAAATAATGTAACCTCTGACATTTTTCAGCTTAGTAGAGGCTGCAGGCAAGGGTGTAGTTTATCTCCCTATCTTTTCAACTTAGTAATTGAACCTTTAGCTATCGCTCTTAGGGAGGACGGTCAGGTTGCTGGAATCTCTAGGGACGGGACAGTGCACAAAGTATCACTGTGTGCAGATGACCTATTGCTGTATATATCTAATCCAACGGCATCAATCCCTAAATTGCTCAAGGTATTAGACCAAAAATGTGACGTCATTCAGGGGTAAAACCGCAAAGGATTCTGGGAACTTGTGGCAAGAGGTACTAGCGCATGCAGGCTTTCAATTGAACTCAGTTACACAGCGATAAAAAGAAACACAAAAATGGTAGGAAGCTGTTGTATTATTACTGCAATAGCCGGTGTTGTGCCAAAAAGTGATTTCCGGTATTTGCCAAAAACTGCACATACCTGCACATACAAAGTTTTGCAAAAACATTGTTTCCTTCATTCTCCTACCTACCTCCTAAAAATCAAGTGGATAGCATTTTGGAAATGGATCCTTTTGGCAAAAGGCGATTCTCCGTCATATACAAACTGATGCAGAGCTTAAGGCCTATTACTTGGGAAAAAACTAAAAATAATTGGGAAAAAGACGTTGGGGTGGATTTATCTGATGATGAGTGGAGATCTTGCTTGAATCGTATACATACCTCCTCCCTTTGCACTCGCCATGGTTTCATTCAGTTTAAAATTCTTCATCGTCTTCATTATACAATAGAGAGGCTTTCAAAATGTTTCCCAGAAGCCGATCCTGCCTGTCCCAGGTGTGGACACAATCCAGCAAATGAAGGTCACATGATGTGGTCTTGTCCAAACCTGGATAATTACTGGGGAAATATATTTAAAGTATTATCTCACATCAGTGCGCAGAACTTAATGCTTGATTTCCGCATTGGCATTTTTGGAGTTATGCCACCTCAATACGAAATTAGTAAATCTCAGGAAAATGCCATAGCGTTTGCTACGTTGCTTGCCCGTAGACGTATTCTACTCCACTGGAAGTCTGATAAGGCTCCTTCATACATACAGTGGTTAAAGGAGGTGCTTTTGTTTTTACCACTGGAAAAACTTAGATAGAGTTCTCTCATCACAACAAAAATTCTCTGCGACTTGGAACCCATTTATTGACCATATAAAAACGTGTTTTCCAGATGTGTGACGTACATTTTTTTTTGTTTTGTTCTGTTTCTCTTTACATGAGCCTCAGGT
Organism: Mchenga conophoros; assembly: GCF_057382185.1. Classification (NCBI taxonomy): domain Eukaryota; kingdom Metazoa; phylum Chordata; class Actinopteri; order Cichliformes; family Cichlidae; genus Mchenga; species Mchenga conophoros. Next base: position 38,669,239 of record NC_140541.1, read on the forward strand.
GGGGAGGGGGGGGTTCTTTTTGGTTTTTTGTGTATAATCGCGACGTTTTCATTATGTATTGTGACCATGATTTGTGAAAAATTTGATTTAAATAGAATTTAAAAAAAAAAAGATTAAGGAACTGCCCTCCCAGCCCATTGTTCCTTCAGTGGGCTGGTTTCAGTCATTATGAATAATTATGAATAATTACACACACCCCACTTTGCAGTTATTTATTTGTAAAAAATGTTTGGAATCATGTATGATTTTCGTTCCACTTCTCACGTGTGCACCACTTTGTGTTGGTCTTTCACGTGGAATTCCAATAACATTGATTCATGTTTGTGGCTGTAATGTGACAAAATGTGGGAAAGTTCAAGGGGGCCCAATACTTTTGCCAGCCACTGTAGATAGACGTAACCAAACCCAACTCTGTGTGGCTCAAAGGCATTTACTCAGCGCAGCGCCTTTATCGTTTATCAATCCAGTCCTGATAGCCCTGTGGATAAATCTGACCCATCATTCCAAAGTAGGCCTCCAAACCTTGGAGGGCCTGAGGTGTCCCCAGAGAGGTGGCGTCTGACACCCGACCTGACATATAGACACAGACATACAGGCACACACAGACACAAACATCCATTCCCACCCTCATGCTCTCATATGCACTTACTCCACACTCAACCAACGTGGAGACAGACATAAAGAGACGCTGTACACACGATCACACTCCCCAAGCGTACTCTACAAACCAGGTCTAGGTACCCTTGCCCCTGGAGGGGGGAACTGCACCCAGACCCAGGTGGTGTTACCCTTTTCCCTGCGGTGGGGGGAGGCAGACCACCCCGACTCCGCAGCAGCAGGGAGGCCCCACACCCCAGACCACAGTCGGACGGCCAGAGAGCAGCAGGTAAGTGCATAGTCCCTCCTGCTAGCCCTCAATGTCTACATGTATTTAAAATTGAGAGGTGGGCAACGACGCCAGGGGTGAGGTGTACACCCTGATGGTACTTTGGACTCCGTGTATCGTGCCCACCCCCAAGATCCTATATGTATGTGTAATGAGAGTGTGAGTAATGTGAATGTCTAAGTTGTGGGATAAAATTGAGGCAGAGGCAGCCAGAAGGGGACAGAGGGGGGGGATGCCTCCTCTGCACCCTGGTGACACGCCTTTATCCCAAGGCCCTGTGATTGTGGTGGAGCGGGAAGAGGGAGGCAAAAAAAATTACATAACTAACAAATCAGAGCACAAAACGTTGAAAACTTGGGTCCATTATCAAAGTTTCCTTCCTTTACAGTCCGGGTCGGAGGCTTTTGATCCTCCTGATTTTCTCCAAAAAGTTGTCCAACTGGGTCTCAACTCCAGGGAGAGTAGTAAGGAACATTTGGATAGCATTGCTAAAGCCATTTGCACTGATCTTTGTGAAAAATTAACTATCTCTAGGGCTGAGGATTTAATGGCAGGTAGCGCCTTTGGATGTCTCTTGGTTCCTGTTTTACTTTGACAGTCCCGCGTCCCGTGTTCAGTTTTCTGTGTTTTGCTTTCCCGTTGTCTCACCATGTCAGGTTAGGTTCAGCTGTATCTAATGACAACTCTCAGCTGTTATTATGTTACTGTCAGGGGAGTTTTCCCAATTCTGACCTTATACCAAAATTCTACAATACACATTTAATAAATAAATATATACATACATTTGACCATTAATCTGATTAAAAATTTTACATTTTACACTTACACCTTAACAATTATTATTAAAAAAACACCAAAAACCTATGCACAGAGATTGGCCACACTCCCTTAACCCATGACCTTCAAATGGTGTCCAGACCCCCGGGGAAACATTTGCCCAAACATTTGGGGGGTGTCCAAATTTATAGGCTGCATCCTGCAGTCCTGCCGAGGACCCGGCCTTCGTGGTCTACGTGGGCCTTCGTGGTCTACGTGGGCCTTCGTGGTCTACGTGGGTCAGGTCCTCCGTAGGCTGGAAATGCGAGGCTGTGAAATTGGACGGTCTAGCCTTCAGTTTTGCTTCACCGCTGTCTCGGTGGAGTTTAATAAACTCAGCCGTCTGCTCCATCACGAATACATCATGGCTGAGCTGCTGTCATTCCCAGTCAATTTCGGTTTGTTATAATATCACTAACAGTTGACTGTGAAATATTTAGTAGTGTGGAAATGTCATGAGTGCAGTGGTCAGAATTCTGGAAAAGATTTTTAAAAAAGACGTGCCCACTCCCCCCCTACCCCCCAGTGGTCCTAATCCTCTTCCATACAAATCAAAGCAATACAAGACCAAACAAAACCCAAACTTGAAAAACTAAAAAATAAACTTGAGAAAGCCTGAACATGAAAATCCGGCGCATGTGTTAAAAAAAATCAACACACTGGCTTGGTTCGTCTCACCAGAGTCACGCGATCAATCATGTCCAAGGCATCAATCGTCACATCACTGCGTCAGTACCTGATTCAATGGTTTATAACAAAGTGATTCATTGGTGTGTTTTGGTGATTTTGTGGCACAGTGAACCAGTGTGCGACATGATTAGAAACATGGAGCCAGTTAGACAGGACGTCTGCCTGTTCCTAAACCAGTTCATCAGCAGTTCTGCTCCCAGGTCAAAAATATACATAAGAAATACACAATACATGTAGTTATTACAGAAGTTATAGTATATTATAAACACACTTGCCCACTGGTTAATTACATAGTCAGGGTGCTCAGGGCAACTTATTGTGGTTTGGATGTAGCGTAATTTTTTTTTTTATTAATAAAAAACATAAAGAAGTCACAAGCAGAAGGAGAATGGCACATGTTTAAACAAGGAAGGTTTATTCATCTAAATTATTTATTATTAAAATAGACGGAAAGTAATTTTTTCACCCACAAAGTATACATGTTTACACATAATAACCCGACATCAACAGAAGCTGTCGGCTCAGCTCTGTAGAGCAGACAATCAGAACAAAGCAGTTCATTATAACCTCGAGATTCAAGCTGCTCTTCATACTTTGGCCACCAGATGTCACCAATGAGAACTGTGTTGAAAAGCTTCCATTAAGAAACCGTTTTTCAGTACAAACTTTAATGCTTTAGAAAGCGTCATTTGGCCATCACTGTGCCGTGGATGCGTGGAAACATGGCGTGAACGTAACAGACAACCTAATACTGAATGCATGACAGCTAAACCCATAAATACACATGAGAGTGACGAGGGAAAAGGAAACACACGGGGAACACAGCTGGGACGAAATAAACATAATGACAAGACAGCAGGAAGCAACCTGAACACACTGAACATGAGATGCGAGACTGTCAAAATAAAACAGGAAACACGCAGACTAAGACACACAGACCTGACATGGCGATTGAGAAATAGACACTGCAGATGAGACATGGACAAAACTAAGCATCAAATACAGAGAAAGGGATGGATAGGGAGAACAAGCCTGCAGATGGGAAACAAGAGGAGTAGACGAGACAGAGCGAGTGAGGGGGACACGAAGGGAGACAAAGACATCACCGAGACACACAAAGGGCGAAGGAGACTTAAACACAGGAGACATGTAAACTCACACACTGAAGACACGACACCAACCAACATAGTGGGCAGATGGGAGAAACCTAAACAGGGAAACATGGAGAACTCAAAGAGAACACACTGAAGCCTAAACTAAACTAAACAAGAACATCACAGTGCGAAAAGGTGTGATGGCGAGGCATGAGAGGCAAATACTGTTTATGGGGTTTGCCCTAATACTGCATTAAACATGGGCTATGACATTTATCACAGGAATATCCTGAAATTTCTGCCTTCCACCTGTAAGCAAACAAGCAAAGAATTAAAGCTGTGAGGCCCGGAGTCAAACTGCCAAGCTGATGGTCGATTGATTGTAATTTGATGATATGATTATATTTCAGTCCTTCAGATATAAAAACATCAGAGTGTGGCCAAATTTCATCAAAAAATTTGTATTTTAATACAAACTTCTTTATTTTCTTATTTAAACTTTTGTTTGATCAGCCTGAAATCTTAAGAACAGTAATAATACCAACTTCAGGACCAACTTCACACCCGATCAGATCTGCACACTGTTAGACCTCTGCCTCACCACTAAATATTTCAAGTACAACGAAGGCTTTTACAGACAAAAACATGGCTGTGCCATTGGCTCCCCCGTGTCACCTATTGTAGCCAACCTTTACATGGAGGAAGTGGAGAGAAAGGCTCTTGGCTCTTTCAAAGGAAGAGTACCCAGCCACTGGTAGAGATATGTGGACGACACCTGGGTCAAAATCAAGACACAAGAAGTGGAATCCTTCACTGCGCACATTAACGCTGTGGATAAAAACATCAAGTTCACCAGGGAAGACACAAAGGACGACTGTTTGCCTTTCCTGGACTGCACCGTGCACATTGAAGAGAACGGCAAACTCAACATCGAAGTTTACCGGAAGCCCACACACACGGACCAGTACCTCCTCTTTGACTCCCATCACCCTTTGGAACACAAACTTGGAGTAATCAGGACCCTACACCACCGGGCAGAACATGTTCCCTCTAAGCCTGAAGGAAAAAAGAAGGAACACACACATGTAAAGGAAGCACTCAAAACGTGCGGCTATCCTAAATGGGCGTTCTTAAAGTCAGCAAAGAGGCACAGAAAAGAAGACCAGACACCAGCGAGGGAGGATAAGAAGGACAGACGCAACAACATTGTCATCCCCTATGTAGCCGGTGTATCAGAGAAACTCAGGAGAGTTTTCTCCAAGCACAACATCCCAGTGTATTTCAGACCCAGCAACACACTCAGACACAAACTGGTTCACCCGAAAGACAAAACTCCAAAACACAGACTTAACAATGTGGTGTATGCTGTACAGTGCAGCGAGGAATGCCCAGACCTCTACATCGGAGAGACCAAACAACCACTTCACAAGCGCATGGCACAACACAGAAGAGCCACCTCCACAGGACAAGACTCAGCAGTCCATCTGCATCTAAAGGTCAAAGGTCACTCTTTCGAGGATGCCAATGTTCACATTTTGGACAGAGAGGACAGATGGTTTGAAAGAGGAGTGAAAGAAGCATCTATGTCCACTGTGAGCGACCATCTTTGAACAGAGGCGGGGGTTTACGACACCAACTGTCTGCCATCTATAATCCAGTTTTGAGATCCTTCCCAGACGCCTTAACGCCCACTCACATCCTGGACCATCTGACCTCAGGAAATCACATGATAAGGTGGGGCCAGGTTTCACAATGAACTCACCCGAAACTCTGGCTGATTGGGACCCACGCCCAGTTTCCCACCTTGGCTCAGGCGATTAGAGGATCATCAGGGGTCCTTTTGTCCCTCTGTGGGGGGAAACTCCCACTAGGTTTATATCTGGGACTCTCCACCATTTGACCTTAGAACTGAAGAAGCTTCTCGGATGAGAGGTGAAACGTCTTCAAGCAACTTAAAGAAGTCCAGACGCTTTTCTTTGCAAGCTCCTTTGACTACGATGACCTGGATGACTGAGAACCTTCACAGACAACAGTAATAATACAGTAATTTATATTAGTGAAATGTATTTGTTTGTATACCCAATCTCCTCTGTGATTTAATCTGGACCTCTGGACAGCTTTCGTCCGCAGACCTCCGCGATCTTGCAGGAGTGTACCAATTCAAAAGATCAGGAAGGTATGAGGGCGCTAACCTGTGCAAAAACAAATAATAAAATCTTAAAAACTAACAGGCAGCCCGTGTAAGGATGCCAGTATGGGAGATATATGCTCTCGCTTGCATGTGCCAGTTAGTAACTGTGCCGCAGCGTTTTGGACCAGCTGCAGACGGCTAACTGGTGACAGACTAACACCAGAGTAAAGAGTATTACAGTCGTCGAGACGAGATGAAACGAAGGCATGGATAGCTCTCTGAAAGTCTCTGAAACAGAGAAATGGCTTCTCATTGGCAAGTAGCCGAAGATGAAAGAAACTGGACTTGATTACAGCATTTATCTGTTTATCAAACGTTAGGAGTGAGTTTTGACTCGAAGTTCCTCACAAAGAGATTTTTATACATTTCTAAGGGGCCGAAGTCGCAGTGGTCACAGGGACCAAACACAATCACCTTTGTTTTCTGTTCATTTAGGTTAAAAACGTTCAGAGGATTCACAGATTTACGTTTCAGTCGCAGGTAAATCTGTGCGTCGTCTGCGTAACAATGGAATGAGATGCCAGGTTTCTAAAAAACTGAACCCACAGGGAGCATGTAACCTGAAAAAAGAACTGGGCCAAGAATGGACCCCTGGGGGACCCCACAAGACAGTGAGGTCTTTGAGGATTATGTATCCCCCAATCTAACAGAAAAACCACGGTCGGACAGGCCAGATTTAAACCACTGCAATGCAGTCCCTTTGACTCCGACACAGTGTACAAGCCGAGAGATAAGAATCCCATGATCTACAGTATCAAAGGCGGCACTGAGGTCTAATAGTATTAAAATGGCAAAATCTCCCAAGTCAGTAAAAGTTCAAATGTCATTAAAACCTTTTAAAAGAGCAGTTTCAGTGCTGTGGTGCGCTTTAACCAGACTGAAATGCGTCACTAATGCCATGTTTTTTGAGAAAGGTCTGGAGCTGAAGGAGGACAACTTTGTCCTGGACTTTAGAACAAAAAGGCAATTTGGTCTGAAGTTGGATAAAACTGATATTTGCTTTTTAAGAATAGGTTCCACCACAGCACGTTTGAAGTCGACACACCCTAATGACAACAGAAAGCAAACTCATACCCACAATATCAAAAACAACTTTCGGCAAACGCGATTGAACAATATCCAGAGAACATCTGGTGGGTTTCAAGTTGTTGACTGTTAGGTTTATCTAGGCACAAACCGATTGCTGGAACAACCAAGACAGTTCACTACAATGGCAACAACTGTCATGGTCCTGAGTCCGTGGACTCAGTGATTTTGTGTTTAGTGTAGTTATTGTTATTATTATTATTATTATTTGTGGACTGTTTTGGGATGGTTTGTGTTTTGGGGTTTTTGGATGCTGGGTTTCTGGGTTGGTGCTCCCTGTTGGTCCCTGGTGTTAGTGTTCCTCGTCAGGTTAATCAGGTCCAGCTGTGTCTCCCACCTGTGTGTGATTTCCCAGTGTCCCTCTGTGTATTTATAGTGTGTGTCTGCCTGTGTTCCTCCACATTACTCTGTGATCTCCGTCTCCGTGTTCATCTCCTGGAAACTCTTTGTGAATCCACTGTGTGCTCCCCCTGCTGTCCTCCCTTCGTGTTCAGGTTTGTCGTTCTATAGTTTAGCTTCTCCCAGTTTAGTTCTCTTAAGTTCTGTTTTACCTTCCCCTCTTTGTGTTCGGCCTTTTATAATAAACCACCCTCGCATCTCAGTAAGTGCTGTACATGTTGCCGTTGGGATTAATTTTTAGTAAATACAACATCTCCTTTCACTGTTATGCCGATGATATCCAGATTTATTTACCTTTGAAATCCGATGTGTCTGCTTCTTTGCAACCTCTGTTCAACTGTTTGCATGAAGTTAAAATTTGGTTATCACATAATTTTCTTACATTGAACGAGAATAAGACCGAAATCATAGTCTTTGGTAGTCACACTCCGCTAGACCAGTTAGTTGATGCCCTAGGCCCTCTCGCTAGCCATCTTTCGTCCACTGTAAGAAACCTCGGAGTGTTCCTGGAGGGCTCTTTTAAACTCGAGAAACAGGTGTCCACTGTGGTAAAAAACAGCTTTTACCAGTTGCGTCAGATTTCCAAAGCAAAGCCTTTCCTTCCTTTAAAAGATCTTGAAAAGCTTATCCACGCATTTATTACATCCAGATTGGACTACTGTAACTCCCTCTACTCGGGCCTCCAACACTCCTCTCTTTGCCGGCTCTAGTTAATTCAAAATGCAGCTGCGCGTCTTTTAACAGGTACGAGAATTCATGAACACATAACTCCAATTTTAGCCAAATTACATTGGCTCCCTGTTAAATATCGTATAGATTTTAAAATTCTTTTGTTCACTTTTAATATTTTGAATAATTTAGCGCCCAGTTATCTTTCTGATTTACTCCATTCATACAATCCCAACAGAGCACTTAGATCGTCCAACCACAGGCTCCTAGCACAACCTAGGACTCGAATGAAGTCGAGAGGCGACCGGGCCTTTGCATCCGTGGCACCCAGACTCTGGAATAACCTCCCCGTTCATATTCGCACTGCCGAGTCTATCCAGTCTTTTAAATCACGTCTTAAAACTTATTTTTTTACTTTGGCTTTTGATTCTGTCTAGTTGGCTGTTTTAGCTTGTTGCGTTGTTACCTATTGTTTGTTGTCCTCTTCTATTGTTTGTTTTAACTGTCTCATGTTTTTATTGACTGTGAAGCACTATGGTCAACACTGTTGTTTTAATATGTGCTATATAAATAAATTTTGATTTGATTTGATTCAAGTCCTCTTTCCCACACCTCACACGGCTGCTGCCGATAGTTACTTTTTAAAAACACGATTTACACCCTGAAGAGGTGATAAAGCGACAGACCTTTCAGCCCAATTCTACTTTTTCTGCATAATCCATCATACAAAATGTAATCAAATGGAAAAGTCTCTTTTTAAAACTTGTTTTATTAGTTTTAATCTTTTAACTTTATGCATCAAGCAAACATTAAATTATCTGCAACATTCTCTGACTGGAAGAAATTAGTTTAACATTTAAACCTATTTTCTGCACATCCCAGCTCATAAAATAAAATATTTTTTGTGTTTACACTCAGTCTTTCAAATAGATGCAAGTAAAACACAGCAGAAAATAAATAAAGTCAAAGACTCAGCGGTCCTGTTGCTCTATTTTCACCTGTAAAGCAGGAGTGGGGTAGGCGGAGGTTTACCCTGGTGCAGGTGTGCCGCGGTCAGTGGAAGAATCCGTGAGTTTCTCTGTGAGTTTCCCATTACGTCGTAGCTACTCGGTGCTTGTTGGAAGTTTAGGGGTTTTTCGCTGTAAAAAGAAGTTTTCTTCCCACGCACAGCGGACACTAATGTTTTTGTCACTTTTTATGGAATCAAACTCAAAGTAAGGTCAGTACTTCCACGCTTTAAACGCTGCACGCTCATACTCTCTCTGCACTCGATATATGATCCATTGTTGATCTGCACACAGCTGTTGTCACTAACGGCGCACTCGCTTATGTCACTGTCATGAGACATTCTCGCAAAAACTCACCGTTTTAGTAACGCAGTAACGCAGCGTTCCTACGGGAAAGTAACGGTAATCTAATTACCGTTTTTGCAATAGCAATCCCTTACTTTACTCGTTACTTGAAAAAAGTAATCGGATTACAGTAACGTGTTACTGCCCATCTCTGGGGAGGATAATATGAGACCTGATATCTGTGATCCCATTAATGAAGAATTTCAGCAGGTTTCATACGTTGCTTTCGAAGCTGCATGGGGAGCAGCAGCAGATTAAGAACTGAGTTAATAATAAGTGAATGAAGTCTGTGACAGTTATTAGACACAATCTCAGAGAAATACTGTTTTTGCTGCTCTCACGACCTTCTGATAATTTAATCCACATGAGTTCCCGCTTTCATGTCACACCTGATGTGCCCAAATACAGATCTCACATGATTACCTCAGATACAGCTGATGGTTTGGTTTGTTCTTATAAAAACTCTAATCATGCCTTACTTTCTAATAGGTCCTCTCACTTGACCACTAACAGCCGATTGTCTGTTTAATTCAACCTGCTTGGAAATTTTCAATTCCAATTCATACATGATACCAGAGAACTCAGACAGCAGAAAAGCTGAGCGAAAATAGAAAAGGACAGACTTCAGGTATCGTTTGATGTTCTCAGAGAATCTTTGTTAAACCCACATCAGCAGTGTTATAATTATAAAAAAGGTGTTTTTCAGGTGTGTAGGTATGATTTGAATTTTGTGCTCTTTACCTTTCTTTAACATTTTCACCTGAAAACAGAAATCAGTCAGCCACAGACGTGGAAACTGAACCGCTGCTTCTCAGATGCAGCTCCATCAAATTTGATGAAACAGCAATGATGAACATCCAGCTCTACATCCGTGTCAGTTCTCCTTTTTCTGTTATGAAGTACCCGCTTTCTGTTAACCTCATGACGCAAATCCTGACTCTCACAATGAAGAAGAGGAAGCAGCACTGCCACTTCTAAGGTCACAACATTAGTATCTGACATTTCAGAGAAATGTCTGAGAAGACAAAGGTCGGAGGTGCCGTGTGACTGAAGTTTAATACCTCGTCCGTCCTCCTCTACAGTTTCAGATCTTCAGATTTCACTGTTCACTATTTTTATCAATGAGCTTTATTCCAAACAGAATCTGAAACCTCTGTATATTGCCTGAAAAAACAGGCTAACTGCACAGTGTTGAATCAAAATTAACAGTTTTACTGTATAAATAAATTTAAAAAGTAGAACAAACATTTTTTATATACATTTGTTTCAGCATAAACATGTTGTAGCGAACCCCCCCGAATGAAGGATGACACTTTACTGATGACGTTTTGAAGGTTTAATGGCAGTAAACCATCAATCTCACCGTAAGAGCTGGGGATGTATACATAGAAACAGCGTGTAAGCAAAAATAATCCACACTCTTACAATCGTAAACCTTATAACATGAAGTTCGTTTCAACGTAACATTTAACAAATATAGCGACTGTCACAAAAACATCTAAACGTGTCCTCATTATATCATAACCATACCTTGTGCCTCTATCAAGGGGGCTGCTAATGACAAAAGAAATCTCCATAGCCTCCCTTAAAACCCGCCTTCCAGCCAAATGGCTGGTAGGCTTTTAGCTAGGCTTTAGCTTCAGCCAAGTGGAAGCTAAATTGGCTAGTCATTCATATGTAAATTAGGTTGTTATCTGGGAATTCTGGAGGGGGGTGGGGGAGCTGCTAAAAGCTGTGAACTTCCTTTTGTGTTCATCTTGATGCATTCTCAATCATCCAGGGAAATAAATCTCCAAAAGTCACCAACTTGGAGTGTTTCAGTTTGCCATCTTAGGGAGAAATCAACACACATGGGTGTATGTCCTTTGTTGCTGAGATTTATTGATAAAAACAGTACAAAAAACCAACCATTTGTACACATTAGAGATGGCACGATACCACTTTTTTATGTCCGATACCGATACCGATATCATAAATTTGGATATCTGCCGATACCGATATGAATCCGATATAGTGTTTTTTAATCAACAAAACTGTTTTTTAAATATCTTGCTGCATTTTGTATAAGTTCATACTCAAGTTTAAAACAACAACTACACTAAAGCTATTCTGTTATACCTGTATACAAAAAAAATATTTTATAGTTCAGCAATACTGATCAATCTAATAAACTTAAACCTGCACCATCCTCCCTATTCTGGTATTTTAAAGAGTACTTAGCATAAATATTAAGCAACCTAACTAATAGGGTTCCAACTCCCAGCAACAACAAAAATAAATAAATAAAAAATAGGGAACCACCCCTCACGCTCCACCTCATGATGCTTAATCGACGTAATCAACCTTAATTTGATGCAGTGTGAAAAAAAATGCACAGAAATCAATTATTTTTCAAGAAATATTAAATAGATTCAACATCTTTCTTCAACAAAATTGCAGACTGCACAGATGGTACCTTCCCAAAGGAAAAAGTACTATAGCTTACTAGGGTATATATATTAGACTTAATAGTTACTATATACAGTAATTGACTTCTATTCATTTTACATCAAATTAAAACTTTGGGTGTCAGATAATTATTTATTAAAAGCTCGACATTTTAAATGAGAATAAGAAAGAAAAGTATGTCTTTGTGCCCCCTTTTCCCTGTTCATGCCCTATCGGCCCCCCTGGCTAAACTTTGCTAGATCCGCCCCTGCACAGTTACCAGCCGTCAGCTACATAGAAAAAGATCCTCGAGTAGAAAGTAATATTAAATACATTCTAACAACAGCTGATCAAGCTTAAACGTGCTGCTGTTGTTCACCCGCTGGTTTCCTCTTTCTGGTGCAAAGTGGGCCAAAAGCAAACTAGAGAAACGGACTCGCGACAGAAAAGCTGATCAGCTGATCGTTAAGCAGTTTCATGATTGAAGTAGCAGCAAGAAGAGGCAGTCGCTCCATATATCGCTTGTTAAGCTTAACGCAGGAATGCTTTACAAACATTCAGAGATGGACTTACACACTTGCTTTACTTCTCTCGGGATAACTTTGTCGGAGATGAAATGCCAGGTTGCTAGCGAAGCTCCACATGCTATCCAGACCACCGACAGGTCCCGCATGCCACAGCCGCTCTATCACGTGATGCATACTGCTCCGACGTGCTAACGTTCTGAGGTGAGTTACGGCGTGTTGCAAGTTTTGTGAGGTGCTTTCGTGATATTTAATGGATCGGATTACATTTTTTATTTTTCTCCGATATCCGATCCAGTAATTTAGGTCAGTATCGGACCGATACCGATACGTAATATCGGATCGGTCCATCTCTAGTACACATATTTACAAATAATAATAAAAAGTGAGTCAGTACATTTCAACATTTTCAGCAATCACTCACAATCCTGGCACTGCCATGGTATCTGTAGTCTGCATTTACCACATGTGTGTCTGTAGCAGTGAACACATCGCACAGTGGCATGATTGTTCTTGCATTTGTGTTTGACCTGACACATTGCTCTTTTTCCAGGGCTAGGTGTGGAGGGTTGTGTCCAAAGCAACTGTTCTTTTCTGTTTCATTTTCTCCGTCTCCTGCTGCAGACAAAGAGATAATGATAATGACTGCTGTATCTGTGTAATGTTCGTTCTGATGCTCCCTGTGGCCTCTAAAGCATCTGAGCCAACTGTCACAACCTTTCAGAAACACCTGCAGCTCCTTCCTGACAGAACCTGGTCGATGCGGGTACGAGGCCCCGTGCAGCAGCAGTAAACACGTGTCTGCAATGCTGGAAATAAAACTGAGCTCATTCTGGAAAGCAGAGCTGGAATAAACAATGCTTTAAGGAGTGCATTAACTCTGGAAGAAAGAGGGGCGGCGATACCCTGCTATTATATTGGTCCATAGTTTCCACTGATTGTTGTTTTATTGTAAGAGATGAGTAAAGTGAGTGTGAGACGTCGCAGCTCTTTGTGGCGAGTACTCATCACAGGACGGTTTGATAGCTGAAGCGAGCACGAGCATCTTACTCACATCTGAAACTAGAGCCTGATATAATAGAAATAATCCTGCAAAGGTCAAGAGTTCGTCTTTCCTTCCTGTTATATTCAAAGCACTTTAACCTTTGACCTCTGCTGGATGCCCCCTGGTTCATACTGTAGCTTAGTGTTTGTGGCTGATAAAGTGCAGATATTCTCCCACTGGTGGAAAAGATCACAGCAGTTCAGTTTAAGACTGTTTTAGCTTCAGTGAGAGTCATCATCAAACAAGAATGACGTTTCTGTGTAGAAAATAACTGATTTTGCTTTTATTTAACTAAAAGTGATAATCCTGCTTAAATAGCTTAGTAGTGCACAGGTTCTGTGCACAGGCATTCATATTTCAGGGGTAATTGTGCCTCCTCGTGCCCCCTTCTATGGCCATCATATATTGGGTATATGGATGGAGCGGGCCTGGGGGCCAGTACGTAAATGTGAACCCAAACGCAGATTCAGACGCAGACAGCAGGAATCAGTCTTAACTTGGCTTCATTTACAGACCCAAGAGAAACACAGTACACGGGAGAAATGTGCGTGGACGTGGAACTCGAACGTGGGTCTCTGAAACAGCACGAGAAAGGTCAGGAGGGGCACTGCGGTACGGAGACCTGAGGACATGTGACAGACTGGATTAAGTGAACACGAACAAATAAACCACAAGAAGCAAAGGCGCCGTATTACTAACACAGCTACGCAGATGAAGAGATGAATAGTTGTGGTCTTCAATACTGCTAAGTGATCATCCAGCATCACACACAGGTGATCATGACAGGTGTGTTGATGTGGGCTCCACTGGGGTGGAAAAACACAGCCAGTCACCGGGAGCATGACAGCATATCTAAAATGAGAACATTCACTTTCCAAATAAACCAGTCAAGAGTGTTGTTGGTCCTCCTGTTTATGTAAATGATCTACATTCTCCATAATCATCACTATGTTCCCAGCACAGATCTGGCAACAGTGGGAAGGAAAAACTCCCTTTTAACAGGAAGAAACAGGACAAAGACACCCTGTGGAAGAGAGCCAGAGGTTAATAATAACTAATGATTAAATGCAGAGAGGTGAGTGAAGAGGAAACACCCAATGCATCATGGGAATCCCCAGCAGCCTACGTCTATTGCAGCATAACTAAGGGAGGATTCAGGGTCACCTGGTCCAGCCCTAACTATATGCTTTAGCAAAAAGGAAAGTTTGAAGCCTAATCTTGAAAGTAGAGATAGTGTCTGTCTCCTGAATCCAAACTGGAAGCTGGTTCCACAGAAGAGGGGCCTGAAAACTGAAGGCTCTGCCTCCCAGGGAGCCAATGAAGAGAATCCAATACAGGAGAAATTTTCAGCGTCACTCTGAGACAGGATATTTCTAGTTTTAGAGATGTTGCACAAATGTAAGAAAGCAGTCCTACATTTTTGTTTAGTATGTGCGTTGAAGGACATGTCCTGGTCCATCCATCCATCCATTCGCTTCCGCTTATCCTTTTCAGGGTCGCGGGGGGCGCTGGAGCCTATCCTAGCTGTCATAGGGCGAGAGGCGGGGTACACCCTGGACAGGTCGCCAGTCTGTCGCAGGGCCAACACACAGGGACAGACAACCATTCGCATCTAGTGGCAATTTGGATTATCCGATTAACCTATCCCCACAAGCTGCATGTCTTTGGACGGTGGGAGGAAGCCGGAGTACCCGGAGGGAACCCACGCAAACATGGAGAGAACATGCAAACTCCACACAGAAAGACCCCGGCCTGATGGTGGAATTGAACTCAGGACCTTCTTGGTGTGCGTCAACAGTGCTAACCACCGTGCCACCGTGCTGCCTGGACATGTCCTGGTCAAAAAACAGAAATCAGGGCAGCAGTTCTCGTTTTTCTGTTATGAAGTACCCGCTTTCTGTAACCTCATGATGCAAATCCTGACTCACAGTGAAGAAGAGGAAGCAGCGCTGCCACTTCTAAGGTCAGCTTGTATTTCTCCTTCCAGAGAACTGACTGAGAAGACAAAGGTTGGAGGTGCCGTGTGACTGAAGATCTCTCGTCCGTCCTCCTCTACAGTTTCAGATCTTCAGATTTCACTGTTCACAATTTTTATCACTGAGCTTTATTCCAAACAGAATCTGAAACCTCTGACAGCCATGAACCATTTCCTGTGTTGTTGTGCTGTGGCGTGCACAGGTGCCATGTGGTGTTGTCCTGTCTTGTGTATGCTCAATCTGAGGAAACAGAGTGTTTCCCACTCATCAACAGCAACAAGATAACACAAGTAAACACCTTCATGACCTCAAGCTGAAGCACATTTTGTATCTGCAGCAGGACAATGATCCAAGTCCGACTCTGAGTGGCTTTAGAAAAACAAAATGAGGACTTTAGAGTGGCCTTCAGGTCACTTCCTGTGTGTTTGCTTTCAGGTGTTTCTGACTGCGTCGATGCTTTCTAATAATAAGCCGAGCGCTCGCATTCACAGCACAGCAATGGGAATGTTAAATGCCGCCTGTGGGGTAGTGATGTTCCTGATGTTATTTCATTCTAACTTTCAGAATACTAAATAAACCACTTCTGCACTCAATATTGAGTCTGATGTTTGAGGCTACAGTTTGTCCGAACAGATAAAAGATTAATCATATTTCAGAGCCATTTGAAAATGATCCCAGCAAATATTTCAGTGTTCAATAACCGTCTGTAATCAGTCGAGTGGCAGCTCAGAAGTCGTTTAGAATGAAAGCTGAAGCAGCACGTCTCCTCCCTCACCTCTGTAATGGTAATTATCTGTTTACCGATTAGAATAAAACTAAATAAAAAAATAACATTTTCTCAATTAAAAAAAACAAGAAGGGTAGCACGGCGGCACGGTGGTAAATGGTAAAATGGTAAATGGCCTGCATTTGTATAGCGCTTTTCTAGTCCATAGGACCCCAAAGCGCTTCACACTACATTCAGTCATTCACCCATTCATGCACACATTCACACACTGGCGATAGCAAGCTACATTGTAGCCACAGCTGCCCTGGGGCGCACTGACAGAGGCGGTGGTTAGCACTGTTGCCGCACAGCAAGAAGGTCCTGAGTTCAATTCCACCATCAGGCCGAGGGCTTTCTGTGTGGAGTTTGCATGTTCTCTCCATGTTTGCGTGGGTTCCCTCCGGGTACTCCGGCTTCCTCCCACCATACAAAGACATGCAGCTTGTGGGGATAGGTTAATCGGATAATCCAAATTGCCACTAGGTGTGAATGTGAATGGTTGTCTGTCCCTGTGTGTTGGCCCTGCGACAGACTGGCGACCCGTCCAGGGTGTACCCTGCCTCTCGCCCTATGACAGCTGGGATAGGCTCCAGCGCCCCCGTGACCCTGAAAAGGATAAGTGCATGGATGGATGGGAGGAAGAAAAGGGGTCACTCAGTCCCACAGATGTCCAGGTTTAAATTCCCCTGAGCTGATTGGAGCTGATCGTCCTCACGTGTTAGGGATTCCTGACTTTATCGTACTGACATCACCACAGGAAGGACAGACGTGCTGTCAGGTGTGTCACCGTGACACAAATGAAATATAATTTAGAAGTAACTGAAAGTAATACTTAGAACTTTTAATCCCAGTCTGTGCTCATAACAGCAGATTCATTGATTCTTTACAGTAATCTGATCGTCACTTTGTGCTAACACAGTTAATATAAATATACATACAGCGGACGCATGCACATTTATTACTGTACATTTCTTTACAACAGTCACACGGACTCTTCAGAAGAACCGAGGTCATGATGTCATCTGTAATCCATAACCAGGAGTGAGGAGACGCTCTCGGGCTCCAGGCGAGGTTCAGTGGAGCCGTGAGTGCTCGGTGCTTTTGCGACCACTAGCTGCCCGTTGTGTTGCTGTTGTGGTGGTGATGACTGTAAGTGTGTTAGGTCGTGGACACGTGCAGAGCAGAGAGAGTCGACGCGTCGGAGAGCAGGTGTGACAGACCTTTGTGTTTACAGTGAAGTCTCCCTGAAATGTGATGTTTGCAGCTGGAAGCATCAGTAAAGGAGGTCCTGCTGGCTGTGTGTCTGCAGCTAACACAAACTCAACACGTTCTTTAAATATCCTGTTAAACTCTCCTTTAGTTTTAGGATGAAATGAGGCTCCAAAGTGAACCAGCGCATGTTGTAGCACCAGTTACCCAAAATCCTGTGAACTTCCAACAAGTATGGAATAACCAGAGGTGGCAAAAGTACACTTAAAGAATACTCCAGTAAAAGCTGAAGTACTGATTCAACCTCTTTACTCAAGTCAAAGTAAAAAAGTACCGGCTCTGAAATGTAACATAAGAAATAAAAACATAGCTCCGCTGGTCTGATGCAAAGGGAACCGAACCTTGTGTCTATATTAATGTAAACAGAAAAGTGAGTACATGAAAGTCGGGGGTGGGGGGAGCCTAACATCAGTTGTAAGGGCTCAGCGTGGGGAAAGTGCTTTGGCGTAACCAGCAGCTGGGGGAGCGCCTCGTCTCCTCGCCTCTTCTCCTCACCTCGTCTCCTCGCCTCGCCTCCTCGCCTCTTTCTCCTTTCTCTTTTCCGTCCCCCGGTCTCCTACGTTGTGGTTGTACAAACTCAAATTTTTAAAATTAAATAAATAAAAAATCTTTAATAGATTCTGACTCGTGGACCATTGTAAGAAATGCTGTAATGGTCCAGTTGGGAAAATAACTCTGGCAGTTCTGATCGTGACGCTGTTGGACTGATTCAAAAACATGAGGACTGACATGTAAGCTTTAAATGAGCACTTGAAGCTCTCTCCTTCCTTTCTCATCTTTCTCGAGTTAGTTTCGTTTCTCTGTGAGTTGGACCTTTAGCTGCCAGACACACTGACAGCATAGAAACAGTTTGTTTGTTAAGCTGATGCACCTGAAATTACCTGCAAACGCGTTGCTTCCTTTCTGCTCCCTGGTCAGTATTACTAGCTTCAGAGGATCAGTGAGCGCAGCATATGAACATCTGACCACGTGGATCATGCATAAATTGTCCTGTTGCCTCTTCCACCCCCCTGTCCCTAAATTTCCAGTGTTTCATGTTTGTCAGTGTGTTACTGTACCAGCTGTGTATCGAATGCACACAAATTAAAATGCATAAATAAATATATAAAAGATGAAGTAAAGGAGTAAAACTGTTGTGAACATGTTCATAGCAACACTCCATTCACATGCTGCTGAATCATCGTCATCATTATTAGTCATCACTGCTCCTCATTCTCACACAGCAAAGATGGATTCAGCCTCCTATAATCTGTATTTACAGCATACAGCAGATGTCAGCTAACATCTAAAACAGCATTAAGTTATGAAATTCTGGATTGTAGACTCTTACAGTTCAGAATCTTTAAATAAAGTGACAAACAAGAAAACGGTGCAGCTGATCGGACCCTGTTCAGCTGGGAAACAGTAAAGACGCGAAATCCTTGTTTTGTTGCTCGAGGAAAGCTGAGCTCAGTCAGTCACAGCAGCTTCACCGGCTCACGGTTCATTTGATCGTTTCATCCTTCTCGGCGTCTTGAGGCAAAAGCAGAGCTCAAACAGAACATTTTAGCTCCCTGCATCGTTCATTGGTTTTACTGTAGGTTTCACTGAGTCCGCCTGGAGAAGAACTCGTTGGCACTAAGAACGAGCCAATAACAGGTCATTTTAAACTGAACTGTGCAAATAAAAAGGTTTAAACTCTTCAGGAAACGACTCTGCCGACGCCTCTGGTGTGTCGGCCGCACAGCCGTCGTCCTGTTCACAGCGTGTGTGAGTGCAGTCGAACAATGAATCCATCCTCAGTTTAGTCAGTGTTTGCGTGCACGCTGCCTCCGCCTTGCTCTGCACCACCTGCAGGGCGGTGCTCCTGGTTTTCTAAAAGAAAAGCAGACAAAACATTTTTCTCAGAAACGATCCAACAGCGATTTCTCGACTGTGAAACAGATGAATGCAGGTTTTAATCCTCTTCACCAGAGTGTGTGCAGCACAGTTAGAGCTGTAAGTATCTGGACATCAAACACTTCTCATTTTCTATTCAGTGTCTGTTCACCATCACAGTGACTCAAACAGTTAAGGTGTGACCAAAGTGCTGCTTTAAAATTACATTTTTATTCATATTTCTACAGACTGTCAATGTCTGCTAACTCGGTGCAGCACAGACACGAACACTACCTGCTCCATCTAGAAGGTTTTGGTCCACGTTGTCTCGATGTGCATCTCCCCACTCATCTGTGGAAACAGCACATCAGAGTGTAGCTGCTGAGTGTGTCAGTCATCTTATCTCATTGTGTTTGTGAGTGAGCCAAAGTCCAAACCTTCATCCTGTGGATCCTCGTCGTCTCTGCTCCCTTCATTTGCTGCCTCTTGAGATTCTAACAAAATCAAAGAAACAATGGTTGACAAACATTAAAGAACTGTGACATGTGACACGCTGTCTTTGGATGTGAGAGCTCCGAGACCCTCACGCTGCAGGATCACTCTTTGCATGACTACCAGAGTCCCTTCCAGCTGATTTCAGGGGTTCCTTCTCTCCATGACGAGTTTAATTTTGAAATATAGCCGTCTGCACAGTGTTGGTAACACCATCATGGTCTCTACCATATATTTCCAAATATGTCACTATTTCCCAGGCGTTCCAGATGTTGAACCTCTGCTGTGAGAGCACCAGGACCGCCTCCCCCCTTCTTACCTTCTTGGAGCTCCATTTGTTGGTCTGCATGGTTTTCACCTCCTGGCTGTTCTACACCAGAAACAAAGCAAAGCTCTTCAGTCAAGAATCAACTGTGGAGCTGTGACCCTCCAATCGTGTCATCATAGATCTTTTTGACCTCACTGCAGAATTACCTCCATTCAGTTGTCCGTTGGATTCATCGCCAGATTTGCAGCCTAAAAGCAAAAGCAGAGGAAAAAGGTTAGGAGCAGGAAACACTAAATAACTGAAGTGCTGTGAGAAAAATATTGTTTCATTTGGAAAGTCAAATATGGATGTGGGAAGAAACAGCCAGATCCTGACTGGTTCACCAAAGATCTGACAGATAGAAGTTAAGCTCGAATCTAACTCAGTTACGGTCACTGTCACTTCCTGTTTTATTTTGTAATCCTGGATATGTTATGCCTCTGTGTCTTGACTGTGTCTTGTTAGTAACAGCGGCTGTATCCCAACTCAGGGTCTGCAGCCTTAAAGGCGCATTTTAAGGCCAATTACGTCACAGCGACGCGACGAAGGCTGTCCCAATTCGAAGGCTGCTCGAAATGCGGCCCTCAAATGCGTCCTTCATTTCCCTGAATTTTAAGGCTGTGGTGGTGTAGACTTCGTGGCCCAACATATCCCAGAATGCATAACGCGGCGGTGGGTGTGGATAATTTTGCCGATAAAAAACGGCGGATGAGGGGTGGCCGAAGAGTGAACTTTAAGTACTGAATATGATGTCACTTATTTATGTGCAAATGTTTAATAACGAAGAACATTAAAACATGACTGTTGGCCACATGTCGGCAAAGTCATGTGACATTAGTGACGTTTGTACTAACTTGGTTTTAAAGCCTTTACTTTAAATATACGTCGTTCAATAGCTGAGCTTAATCTCACAGAGAATGATCAAAGCTCATGTAGAAACAAACAAATGAACAAAAGATTTTCTCCTTCATCTCTGTCAAACACAGCTGTATGACACGTTTCCAGCTGTTAGTATCATGGTTGCTAGGCAACCTGGGCAGCGCGACGGAGGCTAGACCGTCCCATTTCACAAGCCTCGCACTTCCGGCCTTAGCGGTCTTTGAGTACGCGGCCCTTGTGGACCGTTAAGGCTGCAGACCCTGAATTGGGATACAGCCTCTGTCTCTTCCCAGAAATCACAGACCAGGCACATAAGTGTCGTTAGCACAGCTGGTGCAGGGTCCTCCAGTCACTCACTCTGCAGCTCTACAGACTGCTGACCTTTCACTCCTGTAACACGACCTGTTAGGACTTGCTGAGCTTTGACTTCTGGCAGTTAACAAAGTTTGAAGGTTGCTTTACTTCCTTGTAAACTACCTGGATAGAATACAAAAATCTGTTTAAACAGAAACAGCAGCTACCTCTCAGTGTACTGATGCTTTACTATGATCATTTTATGAATGGGCAGCAGGTGCATGTACTGGTCTGCTGTGGTTTAGTGGTCGATCTACGTTCCTACCCTGACGTTTGCCCTGAGCTGAAATGATCTTCCCCGAGGAGTTGTTACTCTCCCACACTGGAGTAGCTAAATGTCCTCTGATGGATCGCTGCAACAGTCGGGGCCGACTTAATGAATCCTCTCTGCACTGTGAGAAAACGTTTCTTCTGCTTCATACACTGTGTAACTGTGACAGCAGTGTTACTTATGTAGCTACGGCTGAGTCTATGACCACACAACAATACAGCCATAGCTACAGTACGACTGTAAAGACGACTCAGTTTACAGGTTAATAATAACGTTGTGTTGCTGTGCTGTGTGACACGTTTGTCTCATTTAAAACGTGTGTTTGTGGACAGCCTGTGTGACTTTACAGACGGATGAACGTTCGCTCTCTTTATGAAACAGCTAAGTGCTCCGTAGGCGGGGTCAAAACGGTGGCTCTGACCCCGCCCACTTTAACATCACAAAAACATGAAGCGATCACAGCAGTATGCTCCTGCTGATTGCTCAAGCATGTCTGCATGTGACCCGAAGAGGTCATCAATGAAGACACGACGCTGACAAAGTGCAAAGATTCTCCATCACAGCTCTGAAGACCTGAATCCAAAAGCCTAACAGGGTCTATGACTGTTCAAACTTTTGACTGATTATTGCTGTCACTGATTTATTGATCAGTGTTTGAACAATTCATTTTCAACATTACATCATATGTTTACTGTAAATGTTAAAAGAACATAACTCAATGTTTTACTTACGTTTCTTGTAGCAGATGTATGTGCCTACTGCTAATCCTGCTATTGCTACTGATGCTACTAAGACAGAAACTAGACGTTTGAATGCGTGCACTCCTGGATTTGTGTCTGGACCTGTGAAGAATATGACAGAACAACAGAAATGAGCTGGGCTGCTTTACCAACAACTGTAATTATTATTCAGGTTACCTTAAAATCCAGGTTAGGCTACATGAATATTTTCTCTTATTAATGAAATTCTAACAGTGACAGTGGTGTCCCATAACGATGTGGGCTTCATAGATAATTGGCAAACCTTCTGGGGGAAACCTGGTCTTGTTAGGAGAGACGGCATCCATCCCACTTTGGATGGAGCAGCTCTCATTTCTAGAAATATGGACAAATTTATTAAACCCCCCAAAATATGACTATCCAGAGTTGGGACCAGGAAGCAGAGTTGCAGTCTTACACGCCTCTCTGCAGCTTCTCTCCTCCTGCTACCCCCCAAAAACCCATCTCCATAGAGACTGTGTCAGCTCCCAAACAGACAAAAAACAAACTAAAAACCAGCAACAAACAACTTAAACATAAACAATTACAAAGAAAGAACAATACAGTATCCACATCTGAACCAAAGAGTAAAACTTTATTAAACATTCAGTTCATCTGGACGTTTGCAGTGGGAGAAACGTTTCGTCATCATCAGGTGACGTCTTCAGTTTCAGCTGACTGCAGGTTTCCTTATAAACAGTACATTTGCATAATGACTGAATGCAAATTCTCATGACCATTGATCAACAACCACTGATCAATTATTAAATATTAGGTCTCTCTCCTCCAAGTCTCTGTTAGTACATGACTTAATAATTGATCAACAAATCGATTTACTCTGCCTTATAGAAACCTGGTTGCAGCAGGATGATTATGTTAGTTTAAATGAATCAACACCCCCGAGTCATTCTAACTACCAGAAACCTCGAAGCACAGGCCGAGGGGGAGGTGTGGCAGCAATTTTTCACACCAGCCTATTAATTAATGAAAGACCAAGACAGACTTTTAATTCATTTGAAAGCCTGATGCTTCGCCTCGTCCACCCCAGCTGTGAAACTCAGAAACCAGTCTTACTTGTTATCATCTATCGTCCACCTGGGCCTTACACAGAGTTTCTGTCTGATTTCTCAGACTTTTTATCTGATTGAGTGCGTGCTCAGCTCGTCTGTAATAACACCACCACTCATTCACCTATAAGTATGTCAAAGATGGCCCCGCCCCTCCCTGAGCCTGGTTCTGTTGGAGGTTTCTTCCTGTTAAAAGGGAGTTTTTCCTTCCCACTGTCACCAAAGTGCTTGCTCATAGGGGGTCATATGATTGTTGGGTTTTTCTCTGTATGTATTATTGTAGGGTCTACCTTACAATATAAAGTGCCCTGAGGCGACTGTTGTTGTGATTTGGCGCTGTGTAAATAAAATTGAAGTTGAAATCTGAAGGACAGCCATGTAACACTGTCAGGACAGTGATGGCAGTATCGGTGTCATCTCTGTCATAACGTTCATCAAACATTCTGCAGGATGATCCAGCAAGGTCTTGGAGGATTTACAGGATTTCGACTCAGTGAAGTGTTTGCTGACTCAGAAAGTCCCTGATTTTTATTGGCTTTTAATGATTTTTAATGGCTTATTGCTTCATTTTAAAAATGTTCCCCAGATTCTACCTGAAACTGTGTGAACATCCATCGGGGGACGGATGTACAACAGAAACATATCAGCAGCGTCCCTTCAATACTGATTAGGCTCAAACAAGCACTGAGTTTAACAAAATAGTGCTAATGTTACAACATTATCTAGCCCCGCCTCCACCAGCACTCCCACTCTGACAGATACTGGGGTTTGCTGATGCGCTGCACTCACCAGCACCATCTCTGTCTATCTTTGTGGTGGTGTTGATGCTTTGGTTGGAGCGAGGGTTGGTGATGCGGCAGGTCACCGACACCAGCTCCTTCACACTGACGGAGCTCCTGACAGTGAAGGTTCCATCCTTTGCGTCCCTCTCGTGGGTCGGTTTGTATTCATGCAGGTCCACATATTCACCACCGGTCGTGTTTTGACCCGACCATGACACGCTGGATTCAGGGTATCCTCCACGCGCTGTGCAGGTCACAGTGTCTGCTGTGTCAATGGTCAGGTTTATATCTCTGTAGGAAGCTGTGACAGAGGTGAACACTGTTTACACACCACAGACATTCAGAGCACATCAGCACAAACACTTCATGCCAGAAACAAGAACATCAGAGTCAGAGCTGTATGAAAAGTCTCAGGGAGACGTATTCGATCTGGACGTAAGAAGATATCTTCCTTACCTGAAACCTGCAGTGTTGAGTTGCAGCAGCGCTCACGTCTGTCTTTGAAGGAAGCCATGACCCAGAACGACTTCTGGTCGTCTGCGGCTGTAACACTGTGAAGTTTAATGGAGATGTTCCCCGATCCAAACTCAGAAGCAAAGACTGTAACTCTGTTCCTGTAGACTTCAGATGTTGTTTGTTGACACGTTTGTTCACAATGAATCAAAATGTTTTCAGTCCCGTCCTCCTGCCAGTAAAACCACTTTGGACTTGTTGGAACTGGGAGTTTACAGGTAACCAGCACAGAGCCTCCAACAGTGGCACCGAGGAGCTCCGCTCGCTGACCCGAGATGAGGGCTGGAAAAAGAAACACAAACACATCAGTAACGATGTAATTATGACATCAGTGATGTAACGCACAGTTTAAGAAAACCAGCCAAACTGTAAACAGACAGGCACTGATAGGACCAACTTCAAGTTTGTTTTTCACTATTTAAAGATTTTATTTTAAAAACAGAAATCTGATTGGTTCTTTGTGCCTCACAAACCTTTTTCCTTCTGGCTGGAGTGCAGTCTCTCACACTAGTGGCTAATTTGGGTCATTAACTTTCCCAAATTACTATCAGTTGTTTTGGATTCTCTGTATTTTTTGCGTTACTGTCCAGTCTTCACCTTATAATATAAAGCTGTTTTTGTTGCTAAATAAATAAATTGAATTAAACTAAGTGAAACGTAATTTAATATTAAAAATCTCCAGTGAGATGAGATGGATCTGTTGGGTTATTGTGGTATTATTAGCTCTAAATGCTCCTTCATCCCTAAAATCAAAGAAACAAACTGAAGGTTAAAAACAGCAGAGTGTCATAAACAAGAGGATTTACAAGGTTAGGCAGAGTTAGCAGGTAGTTAGCTGGTTTCTATTGAGAGTTTAGTCGGCTTGAGAATGATTGTTTACCAGAGGGTTTAAATATTTGCTGTCTGGGGCACCTCGAGCTGCAGAGGCCAAGAATGATGACTGAAGAGCTTTAGGGGCTTTGTGTCTGTTCAATAAATAAGAGCCTCACACAGCACAGGAGACACTTGGACAGGACGCTCAGTCGATACATCAGCACTTAACATGCAGACAGAGCCTCAGCTGTGTGCTGTAAACTCCATTTAGCTTTCACTGAAGCCGATACAGCTGGAATGCATTTACTTGGATTTAGTATGGATGCAGCACACTTATAGCCAGGACATGGTAAATCATAGAGCTGTAATAGCTGTATGATTTAAATATGGCTCATGAAAGAAAGACAAATGGAGCAGATGGTCTTTAATAACTTTAGGTTTGTTAGTCCTTAAATAAATATAAAAGTACAAATTACAAATCGAGCCCAAACATGCATATTTCTGGGGATATTTGAGCATCATGTAGCAGCACATCCTCCACCAGGAGTAAAGCCCAAACATATCTTACCACCGAGCAGTCCGACCACGAGGCCTGCAGTTAACATGTCTGCCTGTAAAACAAA
Organism: Mchenga conophoros; assembly: GCF_057382185.1. NCBI lineage: Eukaryota > Metazoa > Chordata > Actinopteri > Cichliformes > Cichlidae > Mchenga > Mchenga conophoros. The sequence goes on from NC_140541.1 coordinate 38,695,145, forward strand.
GGTAAAAGAAGCTGTGGTCACATATCTATTATTGCGTGTAAACACACTGTTTCATCTTCCTCATGAAGTCTGGCTGGCCTCCAGCAGGTGTTACTGGAAATGTAATGAGCCCACATTGTATTCAGATTAGTAACAAGATCACAGTAATAAAGTGATATAATCCCAGTACTTTGTGTTTAAACAGTGTTTAGCACACACTCACAGGATTACATGGTGTCGGGCTCACAGACAGCAGCTGTTCCACCTCTGCATGCTGTAAGCAAATAACAACAACAGCTACAGAGTCAAACATCCTGGAGAGCAGCTTTCTGTGAAGGATCCACACAGTGGGGAGAGCCCACAGAGCATCACGGAGGGAAATTCTGGGATTGTGGTACTTTGCAAATGTGTGCTCTATGCATGCAGCTGCTAACCAGTTAAACAAATAGATTTAGCAGCCAAACCTCAGGTGTATTACAGGCATCGTGTCATAAATGCAAACAACTTTTTACTGATGAAGTAGCGAGTCAAACTTGGCTTGAAATAAACCATCATGAAGCTGTTCTTTGTTCTTTGCACAGTGATGTGTTTTCAGTGAGAAACTTCTGGTTTCTCACTGCAGCAAATGAAATCTGAGCTACATGCACTCAACAGTAATTCAGTTCAGTTTCGTTGTATTTATATAGCTGGTTTATACTGGTTATACTGGTTTACTATTTTTCTTTTTACATTCAAAACAAAAAAGGTAAACTGAAGATCAAGACAATTCTATAAAAAAATAAATGTTGTTATGTTACCTCAATATTACTGAGATGTATTTCAATATGTCTGTAAAATACATTTGTTTTATTTATTTTTCGTTTTAATGTTATGAACTACAGCAACATCTGTGGTGTTACAGGTCAGTTTTGACAATTTTATATTTACTTGAAAAGAAAAAGGGGGGAAAGTACTTCATTTTATGGTGTTTATAAAAGCAGATTCCGAAGAAAGTGTCCGGATCTATAACGGCTCGCTCTTTGGTTTGCTGAAAGCCTTTAAGCGCTGATCCGACATAAAACAAAGTCACACAGACGAGCACGCGCGCACACCACGGAAACACTGTTAATATTAAAATAAATAAACAGGAAGTCAAACATGGAAGGAATGAAAAAGAAGTAAAGCTGTAAATCTCCAGACTGTACCGGCTCAGGTCAGCACGATAAAGATGATTCAAAGCAAACTGAGTTTGAAGACTCAAAGGTTTCCAGCAGCGCGCAGGACGGTGCACAGTCATAAAAGCTCAGGACACGCGTGACAGCCGGAGCTGTTCTCTCAGCTAAGTAAGAGCCAAATATTTCTTTCATCGCCAATAAACGCGTAACTGATCCCAGGAAGCCTCTGTGAGCGCTGCGTCCTCACAGACTTACAGACTCACCTGAATCAGAGTCTGTCACAGGAGCCCGGGCTGCTCCTCTCACGGCCGCGGTGAAGAGTGGCTCCCGTTATCCGCACGTCCTCTCTTACAGACAACCTCGACTTCCCCCTTCTCACTCTCAGCCACGCGCACGTGCACGTTTTCTGCTTCTGCATTGCTTCCTTTCTGGTGATAAAAACCTTTCAACGATCGTGGCTCAAGAGTTGAGAGGGCGCCTTGTAATCGGAAGGTTCCCGGTTCGAGCCCCGGCGTGAACAGTCTCGGTCGTTGTGTCCTTGGGCTGGTAGTATGTAGCTTACCATCACCAGTGTGTGAATGGGTGGCTGATTGGATATGTAAAGCGCTGTGGGGTCCTTGGGGACTAGTAAAGCCTCCTACAAATACAGGCCATTTACCATTACTCTGCTGACGTCATAACCTCGGTGTCATGCATTCATAAAATCTGATCATCAGTTTAACCGGAGAGTGTTTCAGGTGCTGAGCAGTTGCAGTTTATAGCTGCCATTATTATCATCATCGACAGAAATAAAAAGGCTGCTTCCCGTCTGCTATGACTTCCACAAACCTGTGTGTCCACACCTCGCTGTGACCTGAACTGTTACAGCAAACATCAGAGGGGACACTTTGGTGCTCGTGATTTTACCTCAAAGCAAAAATAATCGTGATAATAAACTGTCATGCTGCTTTCTGAAGAAAAGAAGAACTGGGCATACTCAGGAAGCTCCTCAGGTGTTATCGGTCCATTCCGTGTGTTGGGAAGCCCAGCAGCGACACCTTGTGGCGACGCGTTTAATCACCGTCATATGGCAGATTGCCCTTTCAGCTACAGCAGCACTGCAGCTGGTTCAGCTGGAGATTCGGAGGCTTACCGCCATGCAGCGGACATATCCTGAGGCTTTCGCAAAAGACACTCGCAAAACACTTACAAGCTAATGTGTGGGTCACATGTGGATCGACTGTTGAGTAAAATGCCTCCAGCCTAGTAGCGGTTTTTGATATGGGCGACATGGGCGACTGCTCACGGCGGCATCGTGGTGGGGGGCGTCATCACGGGCATCGGCAAAAAAAGTTGCTCGTACTCATTCTGCCCAGACATCATGGCAGCGCGTTTTGGGGATGGCATTGGTACCCAGTGGCGGTCACTCCCTCTGCCCCCCCCCCCCCCCCCCCCACACACACACACACACACACATACACATATAAAACATATTAAGGATTGCACATTAACATAAAACTGTTGTACACACACACACATATGAAGAGAGAGAGTGCATAGTATGCAAGCGGCTACCAAACAGCCATCATAATTCATCACACAATGAGAACAGGACAAAGCAACAACTGACAATGATTCATTAATATTAAAACCTGTAACATAATGTATTGTTTGGAGTTTCGTCTGTTACTGTTGCTGTTTTTACCATTTCTTCTTGGAGCAACTGTGACCCACATTATTTCCTTAGGGATTAATAAAGTATTCTGACTCTGATTGTTTCAGGATGAGCTGCCATTATCCAATCACACATCTGCTTACCTGCATCTGTTGCTCGTTTCTCCTCCTCTTCTTTTCTCTTTTTTCTAAACTGAGCACCTGATGACTTTGAACGTTTCTTGTGCATCTTCCACTGGTTTTAATTTTGCACTCCAGTATGAACACCCATCCCCCAATCCGAGGATCAGCACAACATAACCTAACAGACCTACACCTTAGTTCACAGATTCAATTAGTCTAAGGTGTATTTCTGGGATTTCACACAACCCAGGAATACATGATGGGCTTGGATTTACAACATTATAAATGAAATGTGCTCTATTTGGAAGCAGCAGGGCCCCTCCCCTTTCAACGGGTTGTGTGTGACTTTAAATCATCAAACTGTAAATTAAACATTTCAAATTGTTATTGATCCTTTACCCCGAGTCCTAAAGTGTATATTAATTCTTTTACTCTTTTACTCTTAAATATTTATTGTTTGTTTACTTGCACTGCTGTAACTGGAGCCTCGTCGTCTCTCTATACGCTGGACTGTATGTAGCGGAGATGACAATAAAGTTTACTTTGACTTCAGCAGCGAGCACCGATGTTTTTTCGAAATTCTACACGCGAAAGGTGAGCGCCAGAGGCCTCGGTGCGCCTGCTCGCTGCTGAAGTCAAAGTAAACTTTATTGCTGCTTCCAAATAGAGCACATTTCATTCATAATGTTGTAAATCCAAGCCCATCATGTATTCATGATTTGAATCCTGGGTTGTGCGAAATCCCAGAAATAAACCCGAGACAAAGTGAATCTGTGAATTAAGTTCATACTGGAGTGCAAAATTAAAACCAAGATGGACAAGAAACGTTCAAAGCCATCAGGTGCTCAGTTTAGAAAAAAGAGAAAAGAAGAGGAGGAGAAACGAGCAAAAGATGCAGGTAAGCAGATGTGTGATTGGATAATGGCAGCTCATCCTGAAACAATCAGAGTCAGAATACTTTATTAATCCCTAAGGAAATAATGTGTGTTACAGTTGCTCCAAGAAGAAATGGTAAAAACAGCAACAGTAACAGACTAAACTCCAAACAATACATTATGTTACAGGTTTTACACATTTAAGAAACAGCACTAATATATACAGATCACTCAGTTATAAATATCAAGGATTAACAGAGGGGATTATAAATAAATATCAAGAAAATTGATGAGAATATTCCAGAGTAGAAAAAAGCGTGTGCAAAAAGGCTGTAACTGTTGCAGTGTTCACAGTGTGTTAGATGGAGGAGCTGTACAGGGAGCCACAGACAGGAATGATTCCTGTGTCGGTCAGTGGTGCATTGTGGGTAATCTCAGTCTCTCACTGAACGTGCTCCTGTGAGTAGCCAGCATGTCATGGAGAGGGTGGGAGGTGTTATCCATGATTGTCCTTATCTTGGACAACATCTGCCTTTCAGACACCACCCTAACGTCCAGCTCCATCCCCACAACATTACTGGCCACGTGGATCAGTTAATTTAGTCTGTTGGGGACAGTGAAAACTTGGGCGCTTCTCTGGCGCTGATAGTTGGCGTCTGTCTTGTGTCAGTGACATAAAAGACGGATTTAATGCGACATGACCATCAAACAGAAGTCGCTTTCTAAAACATCAGATATGTATCGGATTCAGCACCCAAGTCGGATTTGTGCCGTTCACACTGTCACACCATGATGGGATATGGGTCGCATAGGGTTTGGCAAACAACATATGTTCATTACCCAGAAGGAATTAGACTTGCCGAAGGTTTCCTTGAAGCTAACAGCTTGTTATGTGAAGGGGCTCGTCCGGGATATCGCACAGGGTCAAAAAAGTCGGATTTGATGCGCTTTCGCCTGCAGTGTGAACGTAGCCTTAAGCTTAGGCACAGAAGCGCCCGAGAAGACATCGTGAACGCTTCCTGGCCATCCAGTGTAGATGTTAGTGAAACTGTTGGGAAGACAACGTTGGAGAAACGGGAACATTTTATTTGTAGTGTGAACAAGCAGACAAAAAAAAGCAGATTTGATCAAAAAATCGGAATTGAGCATTAAGACCTGCAGTGTGAACGCAGCCTTAGAGATGAAAGAATTTGGGCTGGTTTTAACTTTCAGCCATGCTGCTGTGTATGTTTGAGTTTGGACCAGGAAATAGCCGATGACGTCACAAAACTGTGCAGCAATATTCAAGAAAAAGTTCCAAAACATGAGTACAATCAGTCAAACAAGAAGCTGGACTTGGCGACCTGCTCTGACTCATCACAGAATCTATGAGAACTGACGGCACGGAGCCGTGCTCGTCCTGACAGCAGTCACTGACAGGTGAGACCTTTACTAACACCTCTTTTTTCCTCAAAGCTCGAATTTGTGGCCTTCCTGTAATGTGATCCTGTATCTGTCGTCTTTATCCTTCTGCTGCTCGGAGCAGCGATCTGCTGCTGCAGAAGTGAGCTGCACATTTCATTTCTTTTGTTTTTATTTAAACTATTGAAAAATATAAAACTAAATAGGAACGAATTTCCCAGCAGTCGGGAGTTTTTGGGGAAGCTGTGAGAGGGCTGAATGACACAGCTTTAGAGCTTTAATTTACAATTAATATTAGGAAAACATACAGTTGATATCAAATGTTAAAAAAGTATAAATCCAATATCTTGGTTACATTTTCCAGTCACCGGCATGCAGCCAGTGTCAGCCGCTCCTGCTCTTTTCTTAGTGTTTTACTCAGTATTGGAGTGCTGGTTTGTTCCCCTCAAACGAGTGGGTTGAGACAGTTTTGGTTCTCCTTGATGCTGAGGAACTGTTGCTTTCATTGAGGAACGTGGCCGCGGCGCAGCAGATACACACTGCACGCTTTGTGATTGCCCTGATGGCGCCGGTGTTCTGACAAACCATCCTACTTTTGGCAAAACGTCCTACCATAAGTAGTTTATTCACATTTCTGCTGTCACAGAGTAATTTCAGCACCAATTTAAGTAGGTATGACGGTTTGCCACGTAACTGTGCCCATCAGAGTATGCTTGTAGCTCATATTCATAAAGCCAGGACGGTTGGCCACTTCATTTTACCCGTGAAAGTATGTTTGTAGGTCACATTCACAAAGGTAGCATGGTTTGGCACTGAATTTTACCCGTCAGAGTATGTTTCTAGCTCTTATAAACAAAGGTAGGATGATATGGCACTGAATTTCGTGTTGTGCGTATGCGCAGAAATAACGGGTAGGATGGTTTGTCAGGTAGGATGGATTCCCTGATGTGTCAGCAGACTCACGGCTGACATCAGGAGACTAACACATCGCAGGTATAGAACGATCAAGTGCTGATTCTGGTTAAAACATTGCTTTACTGAGTGTGCACTGAGACGTCCATCCATCATAACACAACAACAGAGAAAACAACTCTACGATCCTGCTGCTGTAAAAGTACTGCAGTGATGTAAAGCTGTGTCACCTCAGCGTATTGTACGCATGAACATGAACCCGTAGACGACTTTTCCTCCCTTTTCCCTGTTATTGTGAATTAAAAAAAAACACATATAAACCGCAAAAAGTAACCACAACATGTTAGTCGTGGGTTTGTCTCATAAGGGAATGAAGGTGAAGTTAACCAAGGTCACTTGAGGAGCAGTTGAGTATGGGGAGCAGTTTGTAAAGTGAAACATGCTGAAATTAACGGCAACATTTTTCCACATTTAGCTCAAAGCCTTACAAAAACATATTTTTTCGAGTAATTTTTTACAACATTTAGTAAAATATTTGTAACTTTTCATCAGATGTTAAATGTAAAATCTAAATATTATATTTAAATCTAAATGTTAAATGTTAAACCTAAATGTTTAGGCTAATATGCAAATGTCTTGTACGGATCAACGGAAATACCAAAATAAAAGCTTCCCGAAAACCTCCGGTGCAAAAGTGTGACGGTGTTGTGCCAGAAACTGATTGCCGTCTGCGGGAGCGCGCGCAGCTGCTTAAAGCTGCAGCGCCCGGATTACTTGCGTTGCCAGCTACTTCCATGCAACTGATATAACGGGCGGGGGGGCAAACAAACACATTTATGCCTTTGTTATTAGGCAAAGGTATGCATTTATGGAACTTCAACGTTTCTTGTAACTGAATTATGACGCTTTTCAGAACATTGCTTTCAGTGTGTAGCGCAGTCACGAATGACTACACGCATCAGGATGGAATAATTAATGCCTACAGGTTTAGTATGTCTACTCTCGTTGTTCATATTTGTTATAAGACTGTCGAATAGTAGTTAAAACAATAAAGACCTATTGTGCCAGTCTCACCATGACTCTTTCTTGTTTGTTCAGAATAACGACTGAGAACATGGCATTTTAGCGCTACCAAAAAGTGATTGTGGCCTATAACTCGTCACTGATATTTCTGCTTCAAACTTGGCGGATGTCATTCAGAAGGGTCATATGTCAAATATTACATCTCAAACAGTCCCTTAGAACTGCTGGATAACCTGTAAAGGAACATTAACATTGATAATATGCCATTTTCAGCCTGCCAAAAAGTGATTGTGGCCTATATCTTGTCACTGAAACAATGTTTCTGCTTCAAACTTGCTGCATGTCATTCAGAAGGGTCCTATGTGACATATTATATCTCAAACATTCTCCAAGAACTGCTGAAAAACTTTTAAAATAACATTAATACCGATAATATCTCATTTTCAACCTGCCAAAAAGTGATTGTGGCCTATATCTTGTTAATGAAATACTATTTCTGCTTCAAACTTGCTGCATGTCTTTCTGAAGGGTCCTATGTGACATATTATATCTCAAACAGTCCCTTAGAACTGCTGAATAACCATTAAGGGAACGATAAAACTGATAATATGCAATTTCCAACCTGCCAAAAAGTGATTGCCGCCTATATCTTGTCACTGAAACAATATTTCTGCATCAAACTTGTTAGGTATCATCCAAAAGGGTTACATGTGACACATTATATCTCAAACAGTCTCTAAGGACTGCTGAATAACTTTTACAGGAACATTAACATTGATAATATGCCATTTTCAAGCTGCCAAAAAGTGATTGTGGACTATAACTTGTGACTGAAACAATATTTCTGCTTCAAACTAGGCGGATGTCATTCAGATGGGTCATATGTCAAATATTATATCTCAAACAGTCTCTAAGGACTGCTGAATAACTTTTACAGGAACATTAATACCCATTAATGTTCCTGTGGGCGACCGTGGCTCAGGGGGTTCGGAAGTGCATCTGTAACCGGAAGGTCGCCGGTTCGTTCCCCGGGCTCTCTGTTCTGGTCGTTGTGTCCTTGGGCAAGACACTTTACTCTACCGCCTACTGGTGAGGGGCCGATGGCGCGATATGGCAGCCTCGCTTCTGTCAGTCTGCCCCAGGGCAGCTGTGGCTACAACCGTAGCTGCCTCCACCAGTGTGTGAATGTGAGAGTGAATGAATAGTGGCATTGTAAAGCGCTTTGGGTGCCTTGAAAAGTGCTATATAAATCCAATCCATTATTAATGTTATCATCTATAGGCCATTGTGTAAGCCAGTTCTTGTCATTTAGTTAGTATGACATGTATTTCTTGTCTGTGTGTTTCTTGTTGTCAAGCCTCCCTTGTTGGTTCGTGTCATGTCTGTAATTTGTTATACTTGCTGTTTTACTTTGACAGTCCTGTGCTTCTTTCTTCTTAGTGCTTAATTTTACTCTTCTACTGTGATGTCATAATTTTCATTTCATTAAGCTGTTTCCCTATATGTTTCCAATGTCCATGATCACCTCCTGTCTGTATCTCAGACCTTTTTCTTCCTTTGTTTTGCTGTCAAGTCATCTGTGTATTTTACCTTCACGTCTCATCACAATACTCATTGTAGTCATCATAGATAAGATAACATAAGATAGGATAGGATAGGATAGGATAGGATAAGACTTTATTGATCACACAATGGTGAAATTTTTGTGTTACCTCAGATCAAGTAGGTAGGTATCAGAAGGAAAATACAAAAATAACAATAAATACAAACAAATATGAAATACACTTTATACAACGGTAGCATACAAAGTATGTGCTTATGGATGTGCTTGTGGAAATATCCAAGACATAAACTATATAGCTTAACATAACTATTCTACCATTACTGTTCCTGTGAAGTAATAGATATCTATACGTATAGACATGTACATGAACACACACGTAGACAATAAATATACATATGTATACATACATATATACCTGCACACCTCCATAAACAGAGAAGGTGCATTTTGCATTAATTTTGACCATGGATGACCACAAAGTCCAGTGAATTATGACATCGTCATTGAGGAGTTATAGAGTTTAACTGCTGTTGGGATGAAAGATCTGCGAAAGCACTCCTTCCTGCAGCAAGGATGTTTCAGGAAGGAGCTGTGATAGTTGTCTAAATTGGTTTATATTTAGCATAGTTTCATAACAGTTTTCATAATTATTTTCCAACTTTAGTTGTTTCTCCTGTTCCATCTTTGCTTGAGTTTTGTCATGTTTACCTGCCTTAATAAAATCACTTGCTTTTGGTTCTAGTCTCTGCTCTGTCTCTTCCAGTGTCTCCATTTGTGTCCTCTTTCTTGTTCAACACAAGCACTTACTATGATTTTCTAAAAATAAATATGATTCCAATTTTTGGAATAGCAAATGTTACTTCAAATAATGACTGCATTGTTATATATTTTATTCACAGTTTGCAGAGTGCATCTTAAAAGATGTTCCAGTAGAGTTTGAGAACTCTGCTTCAAGTATTGCAAGTCTGAGACAACAGATTGCAATATGTCTTCTTGAGAATACAGGTATCATTACAAATATAAATTAAATAGTAAACTACAAATTGTTTTATTGAACGTGTTTTTAACATTGTTCTTTTATTGCTATAATCTTATTATGTAGTCATGCAAACAGATTTCATTATTATTAAAATTAAAGTAATTGCTTCTTGTTGTTGAAGATGACCTGACTGACCTATGCCACTATTGTGGGAACCACGATGGTGACACCGATTGGGTAAATGCTTATGTTTTACATGTCCATAGCCCATTCAGTCTAAAAACATGATAAAAAAATCACGAAACAAAAATATAATTTTAAAAATGTTACAAACTATGTGAATACATCATCTGAATTATTGTAGTTGTAATGAATGGTGGACTGCTTTATGATCTGCGTATTTTGCAAAATTGTTATTTAAATACTTCTTTGTATACCACTATTAACATAATACTTGTGTTTCCTTGTTTTGTCTAATTCAGATTGGCTGTGACATTTGCTCACGGTGGTACCACAGGGGCTGTGCAAAGAAGCCCCGCAAGAGCACAGAAAACAAATTTGTCTGTGAGCATGCTGGTCAGACAGTTAGGTTCTCTGGCAATTTTTCTAAGGCTTTGAAATGTGTGTTTTGTATCGTTGTCTCCAATAATATTAATTCGTTGTTTATTTATTGATTTATTCATTCATTCATTTATGTTTGTGTTGCTGTGTGTGCTTATGTATTGTTAACAACATTAAAATTCAGCTTTGATTTGAATTAGTTTGTAGGATTATTCAATTATTTCCTGTTTCCTAACATGTTAGCATTATAGTTACTGTGGGAAAAGAATTAATATATATGTTGTTTCATGGTTTACTGGTGTTCAGCTTCCACTATACCCCCTGTTTCTGGTATATTTGTTAGTTTATTTAAATTGGTGGTTTCTTCTTTAATTGGATGTTATTGTTATTGTTTTTTGTTTTTTGTTTAAATTAATAAGTGCCGTATTGGAATGACATTTTTTTACCTTTTGTTTTCTCTTTCCTATTACTTATTGTTCCTAATTTATTTATGCAGATCTCCTCCCAGCTGTTTCCATTTGGTGTTATATTTGGTTTTATATTTGAAATTTGACATTTTATGCGCTGTCCAATAAAGGCTTTATTTAAATTTTCAGCAGAATGTGTCACATATTATCCTTCTGAATGACATCAGTCAAGTTTGAAGTAGAAATATTGTTTCAGTGACAAGTTATGGTCCACAATCACTTTTTGGCAGGCTGAAAATGGCATATTATGGGTATTATTGTCCCTTTAAAAGTTATTCAGCAGTTCTAAGGGACTGGTGGAGATATAATATTTGACATATGACCCATCTGAATGACTTCCAGCAAGTCTGAAGCAGAAATATTGTTTCAGTGACAAGATATAGGCAGCAATCACCTTTTGGCAGGTTGGAAATTGCATATTATCAGTTCTATTGTTCCCTTAAAGGTTATTAAGGATTTCCTACAGACTGTTTGGGATATGATGTGCCACATATGATCCTTTTGGATGATACCCAACAAGTTTGATGCAGAAATACTTTTTCAGTGACAAGATATAGGCCACAATCACTTTTTGGCAGGCTGAAAATGGCATATTATCGGTATTAATGTTCTTTTAAAAGTTATTCAGCAGTTCTTGGAGAGTGTTTCGGATATAATATGTCACATGTAACCCTTCTGGATGATACCCAACAATTTTGAAGCGGAAACATTGTTTCAGTGACAAGTGACTTTCCCTGGAATAGCCTCCCACTGTCGTTCTCTAAACCTAAAAGAGAATTATGGATTTGATCAACTGGTCTCTGAACGCTATTGACTCCCTTTTCTCAACGAGAAGTCTGGGCTCGGGAGAGCCTGAGTGCCCTGGAGGGACTTTCCCTGCCGGATACACGATGGACGGGTGGCAGAACTGGAGGATCATGTGCCTGGCGGGACTGTCGATCGAGGACGCTGAAGATATCTATCTATTCGGAACCATGATAACAGGGTTCTTGCTGATCGGAGTTGGCTTAGCCCTGGTTTATCGGAGAAATAAGAGAGTGGAACCGGCTGTTCAAACCCCCCCAAGGCTGCCCGCTGGAATCGAAATGGAACGAGGCGCAACCTCTCACAACGAACGTAATATGGTCATACCTTGGAGACGCTTGCAGCTGCTGTGAAGGCTCAAAGCAACAACATTGAGCGTATGAGGGGAAACATCAGAGAGAGGCCTGCTCAAAATGAGACCCTTGAGCGACAGTTGGAAAACATCGCGGAACGGATCACTGCAGTTGTGAGGTCTCAGAATCAAAAGAATGACAACACCATGGAACAGAAGTTTGATACCATCATAGGGAGGCTCGCGACTCTCCAACGGGAGATCGAGAGGCCAGCATCAGAGTGTTAAAGAGCAGCCTGAAAAATTCTCCTGGGCTGCTCGCATGAAAATTAACAAAATCAACATGAACATTGCGGACCCCCATAACGGCGCCAGCTGCAGGCCCAAGGCTGGAGCCAAACAATCACTCCCTGATAACGACTGTGTTACAGCTATTCTTCCCATCCCATGCAAGGACACCTGGATTGGCTGGAGGACTGTTTACTTAGCCTGATAGGGTGAAGGACACTGTCTCCGCTGAACTATGGACACGCACACACATACACTTACACTGATAGGCACTCACTCATCCCCCCTCCCTTTCCAACGCCTTCGATGCTTGTTTCCTGCGAGGGAACACGGCGGGTCTGAGCCCGCGCTGGAATGATAGCGCTGTGCAGGGCGGCTGCTGTGTTTGCTTCGGATTACTCCTCACCCCCCACCCACCCCTGTGGCTTGTCATGTCTTCACAATGTTGTGCTGTGGACATTTATGTGCTTTTTTGTGCAAAGGAGTTTTTTGTTTCCTGTTCTCATGCTGTCCTACCATGGAAGCACAGTATGAGTAGGGGTCTCTTTTTTCCTCTTGTACTTTCCCCATTGTAGTGTACATTTCAATGTTTTCTCTGATTCTACCAATCTCCGACCTGTATCCCCATGTACTGTTTGTGCTATATGTGTAAGGTCGGGGGGGGGGGGGGGGGTCCCATTTCACTGCAGGGCAACCTGCATGTGACGAATAAAGCTTTGATTGATTGATTATAGTCCACAATCACTTTTTGGCAGGTTGGAAATTGCATATTATCAGTTTTATCGTTCCCTTAATGGTTATTCAGCAGTTCTACGGGACTGTTTGAGATATAATATGTCACATAGGACCCTTCAGAAAGACATGCAGCAAGTTTGAAGCAGAAATAGTATTTCATTAACAAGATATAGGCCACAATCACTTTTTGGCAGGTTGAAAATGGCATATTATGGGTATTAATGGTCCTTTAATAGTTATTCAACAGTCCTTAGAGACTGTTTGAGATATAATGTGTCACATGTAACCCTTTTGGATGATACCCAACAAGTTTGATGCAGAAATATTGTTTCAGTGACAAGATATAGTCCACAATCACTTTTTGGCAGCTTGAAAATGGCATATTATCAATGTTAATGTTCCTTTAAAAGTTATTCAGCAGTTCTTGGAGAGTGTGTGGGATATAATATGTCACATGTAACCCTTCTGGATGATATCCAACAATTTTGAAGCAGAAACATTGTTTCAGTGACAAGATATAGGTGGCAATCACTTTTTGGCAGACTGAAAATGGCATATTATGGGTATTAATGACCCTTTAAAGGTTATTCAGCATTTCTTAGAGACTGGTTGGGATATGATGTGCCACATATCATCCTTTTGGATGATACCCAACACGTTTGAAGCAGAAATAGTATCTCAGTGACAAGTTATAGGCGGCAATCACTTTTTGGCAGGTCGAAAATGGCATATTATGGGTATTAATGGTCCTTTAATAGTTATTCAACAGTCCTTAGAGACTGTTTGAGATATAATGTGTCACATGTAACCCTTTTGGATGATACCCAACAAGTTTGATGCAGAAATATTGTTTCAGTGACAAGATATAGGCGGCAATCACTTTTTGGCAGGTTGGAAATTGCATATTATCAGTTTTATCGTTCCCTTAATGGTTATTCAGCAGTTCTAAGGGACTGTTTGAGATATAATATGTCACATAGGACCCTTCAGAAAGACATGCAGCAAGTTTGAAGCAGAAATAGTATTTCATTAACAAGATATAGGCCACAATCACTTTTTGGCAGGCTGAAAATGAGATATTATCGGTATTAATGTTATTTTAAAAGTTTTTCAGCAGTTCTTGGAGAGTGTTTGAGATATAATATGTCACATGTAACCCTTTTGGATGACACCCAACAAGTTTGATGCAGAAATATTGTTTCAGTGACAAGATATAGGCGGCAATCACTTTTTGGCAGGTTGGAAATTGCATATTATCAGTTTTATCGTTCCCTTAATGGTTATTCAGCAGTTCTAAGGGACTGTTTGAGATATAATATGTCACATAGGACCCTTCAGAAAGACATGCAGCAAGTTTGAAGCAGAAATAGTATTTCATTAACAAGATATAGGCCACAATCACTTTTTGGCAGGCTGAAAATGTCATATTATCAATGTTAATGTTCCTTTACAGGTTATCCAGCAGTTCTAAGGGACTGTTTGAGATGTAATATTTGACATATGACCCTTCTGAATGACATCCGCCTTTGCCTAATAACAAAGGCATAAATGTGTTTGTTTGCCCCCCCGCCCGTTATATCAGTTGCATGGAAGTAGCTGGCAACGCAAGTAATCCGGGCGCTGCAGCTTTAAGCAGCTGCGCGCGCTCCCGCAGACAGCAATCAGTTTCTGGCACAACACCGGCACACTTTTGCACCGGAGGTTTTCGGGAAGCTTTTATTTTGGTATTTCCGTTGATCCGTACAAGACATTTGCATATTAGCCTAAACATTTAGGTTTAACGTTTAACATTTAGATTTAAATATAATATTTAGATTTTACATTTAAAATTCTGTTTTAATTATGAGAAGTTACAAATATTTTACTAAATGTTGTAAAAAAGGACTTGTTTTGAGCTAAATGTGGAAAAATGTTGCCGTTAATTTCAGCATGTTTCACTTTACAAACGGCGCCCCATAGTTGAGGTGCTGCTGGAGTGGGTGCAGTATGACTCCCTTCAAACCCTCTGAGGTCCCGGGTATAATCGGCTGTTTTTGACTACTTCTGATTTTGCATTTCACCTTTAAAAGCGGTTTCCTCGCCTTGTTTAGTGTCATTCTTTGAGCACAACGTCACAGGTCTGAATTTACTGTTATTTTTTCATTTTAACTGTATTAAGAAAATTGAAAACAAAACAACATTTTAACAGCACAAATTTTGCAAATAGCAAAGTTACAACTCCTTACCTAAAAATGGAGGCAATACATATTTTTTTCTTTATCATAATTCTGGTTTAGGGGCGTAAGGGTTAGTTAGTCTACACATGCTGACATGGAGACTCAGTGTGGCAGCATTTTGTTGCTGTGGCATCTTTAATCGGTCATGTGAGTTTGAGTGGTAAAGCTGGACTCAACATATATGAGACCAGAAGCAAGAATTGCTAAACTCATAACATATGTTTCAAAACTAAACGATATAAAGCTGCTAAAACACATAAAAACGATGACTTCATGTCCAGAAACAAATCTGGCACTTGTGTGTAATACCAGTTTATTCCACAAGATGGTGCAGCGAGTCAACGAGCCTCTGGAGGACACGTCTGGAGGAGAATTTTAAAAAGAAGCTGGTGGAAGTTAAACTTAGTATTGTTGCACCTTCAGATGCTCAGCTGATATCTGAGTCTTTTCATGTCCTGCAGCCTGAACGAGCACACAGCGAGGCTTCTGCTGAATGCTTCTGCCCTGTTTCCCCTGTAATGGCCTGAGGAGCCACGAGATGGCTGCATTCTTAAATGTTTGATGGAGAAGACGCAGGAGGCGGGTCCACAAGGGGAGGAGAGTGAGGCTGAGGAGGAGGCGCAGATGCAGAAGCGGGCAGAGAACATGGACAGGGAGCTGGCCACGCTCTTCCATCTGATGAGGAAAGTTTCCACACAGTGTGCAGAGAGTAGGCCTCCCTCACCTCCTTCCTCCTCTCAGCCCCGGCTCTGCCTCCATCCCGGCCTCCTCTCCCTCCCCCCCTGCTCGCAGGCAGAGGGATGAGTGTTTCCTGCCAGCCTGCAGACAGACGTGGACGCTGCTGCTGCTCTCACCGCCGCAGGAAGCAGGACGATCAGCCCAGAGCTCCGTGCCACCTGAACCCGCTGTGAGCCGCACATGTGAGTGCACACACACACACACACACACACACACACACACACACACACACACACACACACACTGATGTCTGTGAATGAGTGTGTGTGATTGGAGCTGCGATGGTGGTTCCAGAGGATCGGTCAGGTCAGTAATGAGAAGCAGACGCTGCTGAGATCACAGAGAAACCAGCAGAAAGCTGAGTCATCATCCGTCTGTCCTGATGGCCGCTCACAGCTAAACCCACAGACTCACCGCATGTTCTGACCTCGTCGGGTCATCGCGTCCAGGAGCTTCAGCATCAAAGTAAACCCTGAGCTCACTGGCTTCATTTGAACTCTGAATTCATTTCTTCCATCTTTTAACAATCAGGAGCTCCTGCAGCAGCCAGAGGGCTGATCCTCTGACGGTAACGTGTTGTGAAGCCAGCGCAGTTTCACGCTCCGCGCTTGAGTCTGTGGACAGCCCACATTTTACTGACTTTTTACGTGTGCGCTGTTAGAGCCTGGCCAGGAGAGCGGCTCAGAGAGATTCACTGCTGTGAATGTCCAGCCTCTATATGTGCTCATTTTAAAGCTTCAGCACACTTTGAAGAGGATCTGAGACCTTCAGGTTCCACAGACACAGAGAAACACTTCTTCACACAGATGCAGCGGATATCTTCATATTCCAAGGAAGTCTCTCACAAGTGGATACAAGAACTCTTAATGATAAAAATCTATTAGTCATTTAAAGTAACTTGAAGATGGAAAGATTGTAGAGGTTTCTTTGAGGTAAAGTCCATATATGCACTCTTCTTAAATAATCTCACTGTCAGATCGGATGTTTGACCCTGTGAGAGGTCGTCTGGATGGATAGATGGATGGTGCCCAGGTATAAGAGTCTGGACTTTAGTTTCACAGCCTGCCGTCTACTTAAAAATAAAGAGACCACAGTCTCAATGTGGGGAAAAGTATGGGGCAGGGGGCGTCTGCAGCAGCACAGATTTAAACCTCCAGTGAACGGCTGATGGAGGTCAGTGACGCGTAAACACGCTCCACACACAGGAAGCTCTTCATCAGCACTGAAACACCACTTGTAACCACGAAGAAGGGAGACGCTGAGAGCCTCACAGCTTCAGTCATTTCTCTTTACTCAGCTGGTCTTAGAGATGGAAGTGCAGATTAACCCGATACGCCTCAGGCTGCTCGACAATTTCCCCCAAATTTCCCCTCAAACATCTGCTTATATTGGTATGAGAGAAAAATCATTCTGCTGCTGGATGTAAGCTTTCTGGGTCTACGTCTGGATCTCTGAGCCTTTCTAAACACATGCAGCCCCAACGCTTCCAAACTAGAGATGCACCGCTCGTGCATTCAGACTTTTCTCTAGCAATGACCTGC